>NW_027415024.1:0-198276 GCF_964106895.1 Numenius arquata
GTGTAAGTGCCCGCAGAAGTCTGTAGGATTCTGTGGGATTCTGTAAGGTTCCGGAGGGTTCTGCAGGGTTCCGTAGGGACCCGTAGAGTTCCGTAGTGGCTGGTAAAGTTCCCTAGGGCCCTGTGGGGTTCTGTATGGACCTGTGGGGTTCTGTATGGACCTTTAGGGTTCCGTAGGGGCCTGCAGGGTTCCGTAAGTGCCCGCAGGTGTCTGTAGGGTTCCGTAGGGGTCTGTAGGGTTCCGTAGGCACCTGCAGTGTTCTGTAGGAGCCCATAGGGTTTTAGTGAGGTTCCGTTGTGTTGCTAAGGGTCTTGTAGAGTGCTGTCGGGTCCCGGAGTATTCTGTAGGGTTCCAGAGGGGCTGGTAGGGTTCCGTCGAAATCTGAAGGGTTCCCTAGGGGCCCGTAGAGTCCCGTAGATTTCCGTAGGGGCCTGTAGGGTTGTGTAAGTGCCCGCAGGGGTTGGTAGGAGCTTGTAGGGTGCCATATGTTTCCGGAGGGTTGTGTAGGGTTCCGTAGGGGCCTGTGGTGTTCCCTAGGGGCCTGTAGAGTCTCGTACAGTTCCGTAGGGTCCTGTAGGTTTCCATAAGCGCCCGCAGAGGTCTGAAGGGGCCCGTACTGTTCCGTAAGGATCCATAGGGTTCCGTAGAGCTTCGTAGGTTCCCTAGAGGCCTCTGGAGTACCGCAGGAGCCAGGAGTGTTCCGTAGGGACCTCTAGGGTTGAGAAAGTGCCCGCAGGAGTCTGTAGGAATCCGTGGGATTCTGTAAGGTTCTGGAGGGTTCTGCAGGGTTCCGTAGGGGCCCGTAGAGTTCCATAGTGGCTGGTAAAGTTCCCTAGGGCCCTGTACCGTTCCGTAACTGCCTGCAAGGGTCTTTAGGCTTCCGTAGGGGCTGGTAGGGTTCCATAAAGTTCCGTGGGTTCCTGCAGAGTTCTGCAAGTGCCCGCAAGGGCCTGTAGGGGCCCACAGTGTTTCTGCCAGGTTCCGTAGAGTTCCGTAGGGGCCATATTTTTCTGTAGTGGCTGGTAGTATTCTGTAGGGGTCTGTAGGGTTCCGTAGGCGCCTGCAGTGTTCTGTAGGAGCCCATAGGGTTTTAGTGAGGTTCCGTTGTGTTGCTAAGGGTCTTGTAGAGTGCTGTCGGGTCCTGGAGTATTCTGTAGGGTTCCAGAGGGCCTCGTAGGGTTCCATCGAAATCTATAGGGATCCCTAGGGGCCCATAGAGTCCCGTAGATTTCCGTAGGGACCTGTAGGGTTGTGTAAGTGCCCGCAGAAGTCTTTAGGAGTCTGTGGGATTCTGTAAGGTTCCGGAGGGTTCTGCAGGGTTCCGTAGGGACGCGTAGAGTTCCGTAGTGGCTGGTAAAGTTCCGTAGGGCCCTGTGGGGTTCTGTATGGACCTGTAGGGTTCCGTAGGGGCCTGCAGGTTTCCGTAAGTGCCCGCAGGTGTCTGTAGGGTTCCGTAGGGGTCTGTAGGGTTCCGTAGGCACCTGTAGTGTTCTGTAGGAGCCCATAGGGTTTTAGTGAGGTTCCGTTGTGTTGCTAAGGGTCTTGTAGAGTGCTGTCGGGTCCTGGAGTATTCTGTAGGGTTCCAGAGGGGCTGGTAGGGTTCCGTCGAAATCTGAAGGGTTCCCTAGGGGCCCGTAGAGTCCCGTAGATTTCCGTAGGGGCCTGTAGGTTTGTGTAAGTGCCCGCAGGGGTTGGTAGGAGCTTGTAGGGTGCCATATGTTTCCGGAGGGTTGTGTAGGGTTCCGTAGGGGCCTGTGGTGTTCCCTAGGGGCCTGTAGAGTCTCGTACAGTTCCGTAGGGTCCTGTAGGTTTCCATAAGCGCCCGCAGAGGTCTGAAGGGGCCCGTACTGTTCCGTAAGGATCCATAGGGTTCCGTAGAGCTTCGTAGGTTCCCTAGAGGCCTCTGGAGTACCGCAGGAGCCAGTAGTGTTCCGTAGGGTCCTCTAGGGTTGAGTAAGTGCCCGCAGGAGTCTGTAGGAATCCGTGGGATTCTGTAAGGTTCTGGAGGGTTCTGCAGGGTTCCGTAGGGGCCCGTAGAGTTCCGTAGTGGCTGGTAAAGTTCCCTAGGGCCCTGTACCGTTCCGTAACTGCCTGCAAGGGTCTTTAGGCTTCCGTAGGGGCTGGTAGGGTTCCATAAAGTTCCGTGGGTTCCTGCAGAGTTCTGCAAGTGCCCGCAAGGGCCTGTAGGGGCCCACAGTGTTTCTGCCAGGTTCCGTAGAGTTCCGTAGGGGCCATATTTTTTCTGTAGTGGCTGGTAGTATTCTGTAGGGGTCTGTAGGGTTCCGTAGGCGCCTGCAGTGTTCTGTAGGAGCCCATAGGGTTTTTAGTGAGGTTCCGTTGTGTTGCTAAGGGTCTTGTAGAGTGCTGTCGGGTCCTGGAGTATTCTGTAGGGTTCCAGAGGGCCTCGTAGGGTTCCATCGAAATCCATAGGGTTCCCTAGGGGCCCATAGAGTCCCGTAGATTTCCGTAGGGACCTGTAGGGTTGTGTAAGTGCCCGCAGAAGTCTGTAGGAGTCTGTGGGATTCTGTAAGGTTCCGGAGGGTTCTGCAGGGTTCCGTAGGGACCCGTAGAGTTCCGTAGTGGCTGGTAAAGTTCCGTAGGGCCCTGTGGGGTTCTGTATGGACCTGTAGGGTTCCGTAGGGGCCTGCAGGGTTCCGTAAGTGCCCGCAGGTGTCTGTAGGGTTCCGTAGGGGTCTGTAGGGTTCCGTAGGCACCTGCAGTGTTCTGTAGGAGCCCATAGGGTTTTAGTGAGGTTCCGTTGTGTTGCTAAGGGTCTTGTAGAGTGCTGTCGGGTCCCGGAGTATTCTGTAGGGTTCCAGAGGGGGCTGGTAGGGTTCCGTCGAAATCTGAAGGGTTCCCTAGGGGCCCATAAAGTCCCGTAGATTTCCGTAGGGGCCTGTAGGGTTGTGTAAGTGCCCGCAGGGGTTGGTAGGAGCTTGTAGGGGTGCCATATGTTTCCGGAGGGTTGTGTAGGGTTCCGTAGGGGCCTGTGGTGTTCCCTAGGGGCCTGTAGAGTCTCGTACAGTTCCGTAGGGTCCTGTAGGTTTCCATAAGCGCCTGCAGAGGTCTGAAGGGGCCCGTACTGTTCCGTAAGGATCCATAGGGTTCCGTAGAGCTTCGTAGGTTCCCTAGAGGCCTCTGGAGTACCGCAGGAGCCAGGAGTGTTCCGTAGGGTCCTCTAGGGTTGAGTAAGTGCCCGCAGGAGTCTGTAGGAATCCGTGGGATTCTGTAAGGTTCTGGAGGGTTCTGCAGGGTTCCGTAGGGGCCCGTAGAGTTCCATAGTGGCTGGTAAAGTTCCCTAGGGCCCTGTACCGTTCCGTAACTGCCTGCAAGGGTCTTTAGGCTTCCGTAGGGGCTGGTAGGGTTCCATAAAGTTCCGTGGGTTCCTGCAGAGTTCTGCAAGTGCCTGCAAGGGCCTGTAGGGGCCCACAGTGTTTCTGTCAGGTTCCGTAGAGTTCCGTAGGGGCCATATTTTTCTGTAGTGGCTGGTAGTATTCTGTAGGGGTCTGTAGGGTTCCGTAGGCGCCTGCAGTGTTCTGTAGGAGCCCATAGGGTTTTAGTGAGGTTCCGTTGTGTTGCTAAGGGTCTTGTAGAGTGCTGTCGGGTCCTGGAGTATTCTGTAGGGTTCCAGAGGGCCTCGTAGGGTTCCATCGAAATCTATAGGGTTCCCTAGGGGCCCATAGAGTCCCGTAGATTTCCGTAGGGACCTGTAGGGTTGTGTAAGTGCCCGCAGAAGTCTGTAGGATTCTGTGGGATTCTGTAAGGTTCCGGAGGGTTCTGCAGGGTTCCGTAGGGACCCGTAGAGTTCCGTAGTGGCTGGTAAAGTTCCCTAGGGCCCTGTGGGGTTCTGTATGGACCTGTGGGGTTCTGTATGGACCTGTAGGGTTCCGTAGGGGCCTGCAGGTTTCCGTAAGTGCCCGCAGGTGTCTGTAGGGTTCCGTAGGGGTCTGTAGGGTTCCCGTAGGCACCTGCAGTGTTCTGTAGGAGCCCATAGGGTTTTAGTGAGGTTCCGTTGTGTTGCTAAGGGTCTTGTAGAGTGCTGTCGGGTCCCGGAGTATTCTGTAGGGTTCCAGAGGGGCTGGTAGGGTTCCATCGAAATCTATAGGGATCCCTAGGGGCCCATAGAGTCCCGTAGATTTCCGTAGGGACCTGTAGGGTTGTGTAAGTGCCCGCAGAAGTCTTTAGGAGTCTGTGGGATTCTGTAAGGTTCCGGAGGGTTCTGCAGGGTTCCGTAGGGACGCGTAGAGTTCCGTAGTGGCTGGTAAAGTTCCGTAGGGCCCTGTGGGGTTCTGTATGGACCTGTAGGGTTCCGTAGGGGCCTGCAGGGTTCCGTAAGTGCCCGCAGGTGTCTGTAGGGTTCCGTAGGGGTCTGTAGGGTTCCGTAGGCACCTGCAGTGTTCTGTAGGAGCCCATAGGGTTTTAGTGAGGTTCCGTTGTGTTGCTAAGGGTCTTGTAGAGTGCTGTCGGGTCCCGGAGTATTCTGTAGGGTTCCAGAGGGGCTTGTAGGGTTCCATCGAAATCTATAGGGATCCCTAGGGGCCCATAGAGTCCCGTAGATTTCCGTAGGGACCTGTAGGGTTGTGTAAGTGCCCGCAGAAGTCTTTAGGAGTCTGTGGGATTCTGTAAGGTTCCGGAGGGTTCTGCAGGGTTCCGTAGGGACGCGTAGAGTTCCGTAGTGGCTGGTAAAGTTCCGTAGGGCCCTGTGGGGTTCTGTATGGACCTGTAGGGTTCCGTAGGGGCCTGCAGGTTTCCGTAAGTGCCCGCAGGTGTCTGTAGGGTTCCGTAGGGGTCTGTAGGGTTCCGTAGGCACCTGTAGTGTTCTGTAGGAGCCCATAGGGTTTTAGTGAGGTTCCGTTGTGTTGCTAAGGGTCTTGTAGAGTGCTGTCGGGTCCTGGAGTATTCTGTAGGGTTCCAGAGGGGCTGGTAGGGTTCCGTCGAAATCTGAAGGGTTCCCTAGGGGCCCGTAGAGTCCCGTAGATTTCCGTAGGGGCCTGTAGGTTTGTGTAAGTGCCCGCAGGGGTTGGTAGGAGCTTGTAGGGTGCCATATGTTTCCGGAGGGTTGTGTAGGGTTCCGTAGGGGCCTGTGGTGTTCCCTAGGGGCCTGTAGAGTCTCGTACAGTTCCGTAGGGTCCTGTAGGTTTCCATAAGCGCCCGCAGAGGTCTGAAGGGGCCCGTACTGTTCCGTAAGGATCCATAGGGTTCCGTAGAGCTTCGTAGGTTCCCTAGAGGCCTCTGGAGTACCGCAGGAGCCAGTAGTGTTCCGTAGGGTCCTCTAGGGTTGAGTAAGTGCCCGCAGGAGTCTGTAGGAATCCGTGGGATTCTGTAAGGTTCTGGAGGGTTCTGCAGGGTTCCGTAGGGGCCCGTAGAGTTCCGTAGTGGCTGGTAAAGTTCCCTAGGGCCCTGTACCGTTCCGTAACTGCCTGCAAGGGTCTTTAGGCTTCCGTAGGGGCTGGTAGGGTTCCATAAAGTTCCGTGGGTTCCTGCAGAGTTCTGCAAGTGCCCGCAAGGGCCTGTAGGGGCCCACAGTGTTTCTGCCAGGTTCCGTAGAGTTCCGTAGGGGCCATATTTTTCTGTAGTGGCTGGTAGTATTCTGTAGGGGTCTGTAGGGTTCCGTAGGCGCCTGCAGTGTTCTGTAGGAGCCCATAGGGTTTTAGTGAGGTTCCGTTGTGTTGCTAAGGGTCTTGTAGAGTGCTGTCGGGTCCTGGAGTATTCTGTAGGGTTCCAGAGGGCCTCGTAGGGTTCCATCGAAATCCATAGGGTTCCCTAGGGGCCCATAGAGTCCCGTAGATTTCCGTAGGGACCTGTAGGGTTGTGTAAGTGCCCGCAGAAGTCTGTAGGAGTCTGTGGGATTCTGTAAGGTTCCGGAGGGTTCTGCAGGGTTCCGTAGGGACCCGTAGAGTTCCGTAGTGGCTGGTAAAGTTCCGTAGGGCCCTGTGGGGTTCTGTATGGACCTGTAGGGTTCCGTAGGGGCCTGCAGGGTTCCGTAAGTGCCCGCAGGTGTCTGTAGGGTTCCGTAGGGGTCTGTAGGGTTCCGTAGGCACCTGCAGTGTTCTGTAGGAGCCCATAGGGTTTTAGTGAGGTTCCGTTGTGTTGCTAAGGGTCTTGTAGAGTGCTGTCGGGTCCTGGAGTATTCTGTAGGGTTCCAGAGGGGCTGGTAGGGTTCCGTCGAAATCTGAAGGGTTCCCTAGGGGCCCATAAAGTCCCGTAGATTTCCGTAGGGGCCTGTAGGGTTGTGTAAGTGCCCGCAGGGGTTGGTAGGAGCTTGTAGGGTGCCATATGTTTCCGGAGGGTTGTGTAGGGTTCCGTAGGGGCCTGTGGTGTTCCCTAGGGGCCTGTAGAGTCTCGTACAGTTCCGTAGGGTCCTGTAGGTTTCCATAAGCGCCCGCAGAGGTCTGAAGGGGCCCGTACTGTTCCGTAAGGATCCATAGGGTTCCGTAGAGCTTCGTAGGTTCCCTAGAGGCCTCTGGAGTACCGCAGGAGCCAGTAGTGTTCCGTAGGGTCCTCTAGGGTTGAGTAAGTGCCCGCAGGAGTCTGTAGGAATCCGTGGGATTCTGTAAGGTTCTGGAGGGTTCTGCAGGGTTCCGTAGGGGCCCGTAGAGTTCCATAGTGGCTGGTAAAGTTCCCTAGGGCCCTGTACCGTTCCGTAACTGCCTGCAAGGGTCTTTAGGCTTCCGAGGGGCTGGTAGGGTTCCATAAAGTTCCGTGGGTTCCTGCAGAGTTCTGCAAGTGCCCGCAAGGGCCTGTAGGGGCCCACAGTGTTTCTGTCAGGTTCCGTAGAGTTCCGTAGGGGCCATATTTTTCTGTAGTGGCTGGTAGTATTCTGTAGGGGTCTGTAGGGTTCCGTAGGCGCCTGCAGTGTTCTGTAGGAGCCCATAGGGTTTTAGTGAGGTTCCGTTGTGTTGCTAAGGGTCTTGTAGAGTGCTGTCGGGTCCTGGAGTATTCTGTAGGGTTCCAGAGGGCCTCGTAGGGTTCCATCGGAATCTATAGGGTTCCCTAGGGGCCCATAGAGTCCCGTAGATTTCCGTAGGGACCTGTAGGGTTGTGTAAGTGCCCGCAGAAGTCTGTAGGATTCTGTGGGATTCTGTAAGGTTCCGGAGGGTTCTGCAGGGTTCCGTAGGGACCCGTAGAGTTCCATAGTGGCTGGTAAAGTTCCCTAGGGCCCTGTGGGGTTCTGTATGGACCTGTGGGGTTCTGTATGGACCTTTAGGGTTCCGTAGGGGCCTGCAGGGTTCCGTAAGTGCCCGCAGGTGTCTGTAGGGTTCCGTAGGGGTCTGTAGGGTTCCGTAGGCACCTGCAGTGTTCTGTAGGAGCCCATAGGGTTTTAGTGAGGTTCCGTTGTGTTGCTAAGGGTCTTGTAGAGTGCTGTCGGGTCCTGGAGTATTCTGTAGGGTTCCAGAGGGGCTGGTAGGGTTCCATCGAAATCCATAGGGTTCCCTAGGGGCCCATAGAGTCCCGTAGATTTCCGTAGGGACCTGTAGGGTTGTGTAAGTGCCCGCAGAAGTCTGTAGGAGTCTGTGGGATTCTGTAAGGTTCCGGAGGGTTCTGCAGGGTTCCGTAGGGACGCGTAGAGTTCCGTAGTGGCTGGTAAAGTTCCGTAGGGCCCTGTGGGGTTCTGTATGGACCTGTAGGGTTCCGTAGGGGCCTGCAGGGTTCCGTAAGTGCCCGCAGGTGTCTGTAGGGTTCCGTAGGGGTCTGTAGGGTTCCGTAGGCACCTGCAGTGTTCTGTAGGAGCCCATAGGGTTTTAGTGAGGTTCCGTTGTGTTGCTAAGGGTCTTGTAGAGTGCTGTCGGGTCCTGGAGTATTCTGTAGGGTTCCAGAGGGGCTGGTAGGGTTCCGTCGAAATCTGAAGGGTTCCCTAGGGGCCCATAGAGTCCCGTAGATTTCCGTAGGGGCCTGTAGGGTTGTGTAAGTGCCCGCAGGGGTTGGTAGGAGCTTGTAGGGTGCCATATGTTTCCGGAGGGTTGTGTAGGGTTCCGTAGGGGCCTGTGGTGTTCCCTAGGGGCCTGTAGAGTCTCGTACAGTTCCGTAGGGTCCTGTAGGTTTCCATAAGCGCCCGCAGAGGTCTGAAGGGGCCCGTACTGTTCCGTAAGGATCCATAGGGTTCTGTAGAGCTTCGTAGGTTCCCTAGAGGCCTCTGGAGTACCGCAGGAGCCAGGAGTGTTCCGTAGGGTCCTCTAGGGTTGTGTAAGTGCCCGCAGAAGTCTGTAGGAGTCTGTGGGATTCTGTAAGGTTCCGGAGGGTTCTGCAGGGTTCCGTAGGGACGCGTAGAGTTCCGTAGTGGCTGGTAAAGTTCCCTAGGGCCCTGTGGGGTTCTGTATGGACCTGTAGGGTTCCGTAGGGGCCTGCAGGGTTCCGTAAGTGCCCGCAGGTGTCTGTAGGGTTCCGTAGGGGTCTGTAGGGTTCCGTAGGCACCTGCAGTGTTCTGTAGGAGCCCATAGGGTTTTAGTGAGGTTCCGTTGTGTTGCTAAGGGTCTTGTAGAGTGCTGTTGGGTCCTGGAGTATTCTGTAGGGTTCCAGAGGGGCTGGTAGGGTTCCATCGAAATCCATAGGGTTCCCTAGGGGCCCATAGAGTCCCGTAGATTTCCGTAGGGACCTGTAGGGTTGTGTAAGTGCCCGCAGAAGTCTGTAGGAGTCTGTGGGATTCTGTAAGGTTCCGGAGGGTTCTGCAGGGTTCCGTAGGGACCCGTAGAGTTCCGTAGTGGCTGGTAAAGTTCCGTAGGGCCCTGTGGGGTTCTGTATGGACCTGTAGGGTTCCGTAGGGGCCTGCAGGTTTCCGTAAGTGCCCGCAGGTGTCTGTAGGGTTCCGTAGGGGTCTGTAGGGTTCCGTAGGCACCTGCAGTGTTCTGTAGGAGCCCATAGGGTTTTAGTGAGGTTCCGTTGTGTTGCTAAGGGTCTTGTAGAGTGCTGTCGGGTCCTGGAGTATTCTGTAGGGTTCCAGAGGGGCTGGTAGGGTTCCGTCGAAATCTGAAGGGTTCCCTAGGGGCCCGTAGAGTCCCGTAGATTTCCGTAGGGGCCTGTAGGGTTGTGTAAGTGCCCGCAGGGGTTGGTAGGAGCTTGTAGGGTGCCATATGTTTCCGGAGGGTTGTGTAGGGTTCCGTAGGGGCCTGTGGTGTTCCCTAGGGGCCTGTAGAGTCTCGTACAGTTCCGTAGGGTCCTGTAGGTTTCCATAAGCGCCCGCAGAGGTCTGAAGGGGCCCGTACTGTTCCGTAAGGATCCATAGGGTTCCGTAGAGCTTCGTAGGTTCCCTAGAGGCCTCTGGAGTACCGCAGGAGCCAGTAGTGTTCCGTAGGGTCCTCTAGGGTTGAGTAAGTGCCCGCAGGAGTCTGTAGGAATCCGTGGGATTCTGTAAGGTTCTGGAGGGTTCTGCAGGGTTCCGTAGGGGCCCGTAGAGTTCCATAGTGGCTGGTAAAGTTCCCTAGGGCCCTGTACCGTTCCGTAACTGCCTGCAAGGGTCTTTAGGCTTCCGTAGGGGCTGGTAGGGTTCCATAAAGTTCCGTGGGTTCCTGCAGAGTTCTGCAAGTGCCCGCAAGGGCCTGTAGGGGCCCACAGTGTTTCTGTCAGGTTCCGTAGAGTTCCGTAGGGGCCATATTTTTCTGTAGTGGCTGGTAGTATTCTGTAGGGGTCTGTAGGGTTCCGTAGGCGCCTGCAGTGTTCTGTAGGAGCCCATAGGGTTTTAGTGAGGTTCCGTTGTGTTGCTAAGGGTCTTGTAGAGTGTTGTCGGGTCCTGGAGTATTCTGTAGGGTTCCAGAGGGCCTCGTAGGGTTCCATCGAAATCTATAGGGTTCCCTAGGGGCCCATAGAGTCCCGTAGATTTCCGTAGGGACCTGTAGGGTTGTGTAAGTGCCCGCAGAAGTCTGTAGGAGTCTGTGGGATTCTGTAAGGTTCCGGAGGGTTCTGCAGGGTTCCGTAGGGACCCGTAGAGTTCCGTAGTGGCTGGTAAAGTTCCCTAGGGCCCTGTGGGGTTCTGTATGGACCTGTGGGGTTCTGTATGGACCTGTAGGGTTCCGTAGGGGCCTGCAGGGTTTCGTAGGTGCCCGCAGGTGTCTGTAGGGTTCCGTAGGGGTCTGTAGGGTTCCGTAGGCACCTGCAGTGTTCTGTAGGAGCCCATAGGGTTTTAGTGAGGTTCCGTTGTGTTGCTAAGGGTCTTGTAGAGTGCTGTCGGGTCCTGGAGTATTCTGTAGGGTTCCAGAGGGGCTGGTAGGGTTCCATCGAAATCCATAGGGTTCCCTAGGGGCCCATAGAGTCCCGTAGATTTCCGTAGGGGCCTGTAGGGTTGTGTAAGTGCCCGCAGGGGTTGGTAGGAGCTTGTAGGGTGCCATATGTTTCCGGAGGGTTGTGTAGGGTTCCGTAGGGGCCTGTGGTGTTCCCTAGGGGCCTGTAGAGTCTCGTACAGTTCCGTAGGGTCCTGTAGGTTTCCATAAGCGCCCGCAGAGGTCTGAAGGGGCCCGTACTGTTCCGTAAGGATCCATAGGGTTCCGTAGAGCTTCGTAGGTTCCCTAGAGGCCTCTGGAGTACCGCAGGAGCCAGGAGTGTTCCGTAGGGTCCTCTAGGGTTGAGTAAGTGCCCGCAGGAGTCTGTACGAATCCGTGGGATTCTGTAAGGTTCTGGAGGGTTCTGCAGGGTTCCGTAGGGGCCCGTAGAGTTCCATAGTGGCTGGTAAAGTTCCCTAGGGCCCTGTACCGTTCCGTAACTGCCTGCAAGGGTCTTTAGGCTTCCGTAGGGGCTGGTAGGGTTCCATAAAGTTCCGTGGGTTCCTGCAGAGTTCTGCAAGTGCCCGCAAGGGCCTGTAGGGGCCCACAGTGTTTCTGCCAGGTTCCGTAGAGTTCCGTAGGGGCCATATTTTTCTGTAGTGGCTGGTAGTATTCTGTAGGGGTCTGTAGGGTTCCGTAGGCGCCTGCAGTGTTCTGTAGGAGCCCATAGGGTTTTAGTGAGGTTCCGTTGTGTTGCTAAGGGTCTTGTAGAGTGCTGTCGGGTCCTGGAGTATTCTGTAGGGTTCCAGAGGGGCTGGTAGGGTTCCATCGAAATCCATAGGATTCCCTAGGGGCCCATAGAGTCCCGTAGATTTCCGTAGGGACCTGTAGGGTTGTGTAAGTGCCCGCAGAAGTCTGTAGGAGTCTGTGGGATTCTGTAAGGTTCCGGAGGGTTCTGCAGGGTTCCGTAGGGACGCGTAGAGTTCCGTAGTGGCTGGTAAAGTTCCGTAGGGCCCTGTGGGGTTCTGTATGGACCTGTAGGGTTCCGTAGGGGCCTGCAGGGTTCCGTAAGTGCCCGCAGGTGTCTGTAGGGTTCCGTAGGGGTCTGTAGGGTTCCGTAGGCACCTGCAGTGTTCTGTAGGAGCCCATAGGGTTTTAGTGAGGTTCCGTTGTGTTGCTAAGGGTCTTGTAGAGTGCTGTCGGGTCCTGGAGTATTCTGTAGGGTTCCAGAGGGGCTGGTAGGGTTCCGTCGAAATCTGAAGGGTTCCCTAGGGGCCCATAGAGTCCCGTAGATTTCCGTAGGGGCCTGTAGGGTTGTGTAAGTGCCCGCAGGGGTTGGTAGGAGCTTGTAGGGTGCCATATGTTTCCGGAGGGTTGTGTAGGGTTCCGTAGGGGCCTGTGGTGTTCCCTAGGGGCCTGTAGAGTCTCGTACAGTTCCGTAGGGTCCTGTAGGTTTCCATAAGCGCCCGCAGAGGTCTGAAGGGGCCCGTACTGTTCCGTAAGGATCCATAGGGTTCTGTAGAGCTTCGTAGGTTCCCTAGAGGCCTCTGGAGTACCGCAGGAGCCAGGAGTGTTCCGTAGGGTCCTCTAGGGTTGAGTAAGTGCCCGCAGAAGTCTGTAGGAGTCTGTGGGATTCTGTAAGGTTCCGGAGGGTTCTGCAGGGTTCCGTAGGGACCCGTAGAGTTCCGTAGTGGCTGGTAAAGTTCCCTAGGGCCCTGTGGGGTTCTGTATGGACCTGTAGGGTTCCGTAGGGGCCTGCAGGGTTCCGTAAGTGCCCGCAGGTGTCTGTAGGGTTCCGTAGGGGTCTGTAGGGTTCCGTAGGCACCTGCAGTGTTCTGTAGGAGCCCATAGGGTTTTAGTGAGGTTCCGTTGTGTTGCTAAGGGTCTTGTAGAGTGCTGTCGGGTCCTGGAGTATTCTGTAGGGTTCCAGAGGGGCTGGTAGGGTTCCATCGAAATCCATAGGGTTCCCTAGGGGCCCATAGAGTCCCGTAGATTTCCGTAGGGGCCTGTAGGGTTGTGTAAGTGCCCGCAGGGGTTGGTAGGAGCTTGTAGGGTGCCATATGTTTCCGGAGGGTTGTGTAGGGTTCCGTAGGGGCCTGTGGTGTTCCCTAGGGGCCTGTAGAGTCTCGTACAGTTCCGTAGGGTCCTGTAGGTTTCCATAAGCGCCCGCAGAGGTCTGAAGGGGCCCGTACTGTTCCGTAAGGATCCATAGGGTTCCGTAGAGCTTCGTAGGTTCCCTAGAGGCCTCTGGAGTACCGCAGGAGCCAGTAGTGTTCCGTAGGGTCCTCTAGGGTTGAGTAAGTGCCCGCAGGAGTCTGTAGGAATCCGTGGGATTCTGTAAGGTTCTGGAGGGTTCTGCAGGGTTCCGTAGGGGCCCGTAGAGTTCCATAGTGGCTGGTAAAGTTCCCTAGGGCCCTGTACCGTTCCGTAACTGCCTGCAAGGGTCTTTAGGCTTCCGTAGGGGCTGGTAGGGTTCCATAAAGTTCCGTGGGTTCCTGCAGAGTTCTGCAAGTGCCCGCAAGGGCCTGTAGGGGCCCACAGTGTTTCTGTCAGGTTCCGTAGAGTTCCGTAGGGGCCATATTTTTCTGTAGTGGCTGGTAGTATTCTGTAGGGGTCTGTAGGGTTCCGTAGGCGCCTGCAGTGTTCTGTAGGAGCCCATAGGGTTTTAGTGAGGTTCCGTTGTGTTGCTAAGGGTCTTGTAGAGTGTTGTCGGGTCCTGGAGTATTCTGTAGGGTTCCAGAGGGCCTCGTAGGGTTCCATCGAAATCTATAGGGTTCCCTAGGGGCCCATAGAGTCCCGTAGATTTCCGTAGGGACCTGTAGGGTTGTGTAAGTGCCCGCAGAAGTCTGTAGGAGTCTGTGGGATTCTGTAAGGTTCCGGAGGGTTCTGCAGGGTTCCGTAGGGACCCGTAGAGTTCCGTAGTGGCTGGTAAAGTTCCCTAGGGCCCTGTGGGGTTCTGTATGGACCTGTGGGGTTCTGTATGGACCTGTAGGGTTCCGTAGGGGCCTGCAGGGTTCCGTAGGTGCCCGCAGGTGTCTGTAGGGTTCCGTAGGGGTCTGTAGGGTTCCGTAGGCACCTGCAGTGTTCTGTAGGAGCCCATAGGGTTTTAGTGAGGTTCCGTTGTGTTGCTAAGGGTCTTGTAGAGTGCTGTCGGGTCCTGGAGTATTCTGTAGGGTTCCAGAGGGGCTGGTAGGGTTCCATCGAAATCCATAGGGTTCCCTAGGGGCCCATAGAGTCCCGTAGATTTCCGTAGGGGCCTGTAGGGTTGTGTAAGTGCCCGCAGGGGTTGGTAGGAGCTTGTAGGGTGCCATATGTTTCCGGAGGGTTGTGTAGGGTTCCGTAGGGGCCTGTGGTGTTCCCTAGGGGCCTGTAGAGTCTCGTACAGTTCCGTAGGGTCCTGTAGGTTTCCATAAGCGCCCGCAGAGGTCTGAAGGGGCCCGTACTGTTCCGTAAGGATCCATAGGGTTCCGTAGAGCTTCGTAGGTTCCCTAGAGGCCTCTGGAGTACCGCAGGAGCCAGTAGTGTTCCGTAGGGTCCTCTAGGGTTGAGTAAGTGCCCGCAGAAGTCTGTAGGAATCCGTGGGATTCTGTAAGGTTCTGGAGGGTTCTGCAGGGTTCCGTAGGGGCCCGTAGAGTTCCATAGTGGCTGGTAAAGTTCCCTAGGGCCCTGTACCGTTCCGTAACTGCCTGCAAGGGTCTTTAGGCTTCCGTAGGGGCTGGTAGGGTTCCATAAAGTTCCGTGGGTTCCTGCAGAGTTCTGCAAGTGCCCGCAAGGGCCTGTAGGGGCCCACAGTGTTTCTGCCAGGTTCCGTAGAGTTCCGTAGGGGCCATATTTTTCTGTAGTGGCTGGTAGTATTCTGTAGGGGTCTGTAGGGTTCCGTAGGCGCCTGCAGTGTTCTGTAGGAGCCCATAGGGTTTTAGTGAGGTTCCGTTGTGTTGCTAAGGGTCTTGTAGAGTGCTGTCGGGTCCTGGAGTATTCTGTAGGGTTCCAGAGGGGCTGGTAGGGTTCCATCGAAATCCATAGGGTTCCCTAGGGGCCCATAGAGTCCCGTAGATTTCCGTAGGGACCTGTAGGGTTGTGTAAGTGCCCGCAGAAGTCTGTAGGAGTCTGTGGGATTCTGTAAGGTTCCGGAGGGTTCTGCAGGGTTCCGTAGGGACCCGTAGAGTTCCGTAGTGGCTGGTAAAGTTCCGTAGGGCCCTGTGGGGTTCTGTATGGACCTGTAGGGTTCCGTAGGGGCCTGCAGGGTTCCGTAAGTGCCCGCAGGTGTCTGTAGGGTTCCGTAGGGGTCTGTAGGGTTCCGTAGGCACCTGCAGTGTTCTGTAGGAGCCCATAGGGTTTTAGTGAGGTTCCGTTGTGTTGCTAAGGGTCTTGTAGAGTGCTGTCGGGTCCTGGAGTATTCTGTAGGGTTCCAGAGGGGCTGGTAGGGTTCCGTCGAAATCTGAAGGGTTCCCTAGGGGCCCATAGAGTCCCGTAGATTTCCGTAGGGGCCTGTAGGGTTGTGTAAGTGCCCGCAGGGGTTGGTAGGAGCTTGTAGGGTGCCATATGTTTCCGGAGGGTTGTGTAGGGTTCCGTAGGGGCCTGTGGTGTTCCCTAGGGGCCTGTAGAGTCTCGTACAGTTCCGTAGGGTCCTGTAGGTTTCCATAAGCGCCCGCAGAGGTCTGAAGGGGCCCGTACTGTTCCGTAAGGATCCATAGGGTTCCGTAGAGCTTCGTAGGTTCCCTACAGGCCTCTGGAGTACCGCAGGAGCCAGGAGTGTTCCGTAGGGACCTCTAGGGTTGTGTAAGTGCCCGCAGAAGTCTGTAGGAGTCTGTGGGATTCTGTAAGGTTCTGGAGGGTTCTGCAGGGTTCCGTAGGGGCCCGTAGAGTTCCGTAGTGGCTTTTAAAGTTCCCTAGGGCCCTGTACCGTTCCGTAACTGCCTGCAAGGGTCTTTAGGCTTCCGTAGGGGCTGGTAGGGTTCCATAAAGTTCCGTGGGTTCCTGCAGAGTTCTGCAAGTGCCCGCAAGGGCCTGTAGGGGCCCACAGTGTTTCTGCCAGGTTCCGTAGAGTTCCGTAGGGGCCATATTTTTCTGTAGTGGCTGGTAGTATTCTGTAGGGGTCTGTAGGGTTCCGTAGGCGCCTGCAGTGTTCTGTAGGAGCCCATAGGGTTTTAGTGAGGTTCCGTTGTGTTGCTAAGGGTCTTGTAGAGTGCTGTCGGGTCCTGGAGTATTCTGTAGGGTTCCAGAGGGCCTCGTAGGGTTCCATCGAAATCTATAGGGTTCCCTAGGGGCCCATAGAGTCCCGTAGATTTCCGTAGGGACCTGTAGGGTTGTGTAAGTGCCCGCAGAAGTCTGTAGGAGTCTGTGGGATTCTGTAAGGTTCCGGAGGGTTCTGCAGGGTTCCGTAGGGACCCGTAGAGTTCCGTAGTGGCTGGTAAAGTTCCGTAGGGCCCTGTGGGGTTCTGTATGGACCTGTAGGGTTCCGTAGGGGCCTGCAGGTTTCCGTAAGTGCCCGCAGGTGTCTGTAGGGTTCCGTAGGGGTCTGTAGGGTTCCGTAGGCACCTGCAGTGTTCTGTAGGAGCCCATAGGGTTTTAGTGAGGTTCCGTTGTGTTGCTAAGGGTCTTGTAGAGTGCTGTCGGGTCCTGGAGTATTCTGTAGGGTTCCAGAGGGGCTGGTAGGGTTCCGTCGAAATCTGAAGGGTTCCCTAGGGGCCCGTAGAGTCCCGTAGATTTCCGGAGGGGCCTGTAGGGTTGTGTAAGTGCCCGCAGGGGTTGGTAGGAGCTTGTAGGGTGCCATATGTTTCCGGAGGGTCGTGTAGGGTTCCGTAGGGGCCTGTGGTGTTCCCTAGGGGCCTGTAGAGTCTCGTACAGTTCCGTAGGGTCCTGTAGGTTTCCATAAGCGCCCGCAGAGGTCTGAAGGGGCCCGTACTGTTCCGTAAGGATCCATAGGGTTCCGTAGAGCTTCGTAGGTTCCCTAGAGGCCTCTGGAGTACCGCAGGAGCCAGTAGTGTTCCGTTGGGTCCTCTAGGGTTGAGTAAGTGCCCGCAGGAGTCTGTAGGAATCCGTGGGATTCTGTAAGGTTCTGGAGGGTTCTGCAGGGTTCCGTAGGGGCCCGTAGAGTTCCGTAGTGGCTGGTAAAGTTCCCTAGGGCCCTGTACCGTTCCGTAACTGCCTGCAAGGGTCTTTAGGCTTCCGTAGGGGCTGGTAGGGTTCCATAAAGTTCCGTGGGTTCCTGCAGAGTTCTGCAAGTGCCCGCAAGGGCCTGTAGGGGCCCACAGTGTTTCTGTCAGGTTCCGTAGAGTTCCGTAGTGGCCATATTTTTCTGTAGTGGCTGGTAGTATTCTGTAGGGGTCTGTAGGGTTCCGTAGGCGCCTGCAGTGTTCTGTAGGAGCCCATAGGGTTTTAGTGAGGTTCCGTTGTGTTGCTAAGGGTCTTGTAGAGTGCTGTCGGGTCCTGGAGTATTCTGTAGGGTTCCAGAGGGGCTGGTAGGGTTCCATCGAAATCCATAGGGTTCCCTAGGGGCCCATAGAGTCCCGTAGATTTCCGTAGGGACCTGTAGGGTTGTGTAAGTGCCCGCAGAAGTCTGTAGGAGTCTGTGGGATTCTGTAAGGTTCCGGAGGGATCTGCAGGGTTCCGTAGGGACGCGTAGAGTTCCGTAGTGGCTGGTAAAGTTCCGTAGGGCCCTGTGGGGTTCTGTATGGACCTGTAGGGTTCCGTAGGGGCCTGCAGGGTTCCGTAAGTGCCCGCAGGTGTCTGTAGGGTTCCGTAGGGGTCTGTAGGGTTCCGTAGGCACCTGCAGTGTTCTGTAGGAGCCCATAGGGTTTTAGTGAGGTTCCGTTGTGTTGCTAAGGGTCTTGTAGAGTGCTGTCGGGTCCTGGAGTATTCTGTAGGGTTCCAGAGGGGCTGGTAGGGTTCCGTCGAAATCTGAAGGGTTCCCTAGGGGCCCATAGAGTCCCGTAGATTTCCGTAGGGGCCTGTAGGGTTGTGTAAGTGCCCGCAGGGGTTGGTAGGAGCTTGTAGGGTGCCATATGTTTCCGGAGGGTTGTGTAGGGTTCCGTAGGGGCCTGTGGTGTTCCCTAGGGGCCTGTAGAGTCTCGTACAGTTCCGTAGGGTCCTGTAGGTTTCCATAAGCGCCCGCAGAGGTCTGAAGGGGCCCGTACTGTTCCGTAAGGATCCATAGGGTTCCGTAGAGCTTCGTAGGTTCCCTAGAGGCCTCTGGAGTACCGCAGGAGCCAGGAGTGTTCCGTAGGGACCTCTAGGGTTGTGTAAGTGCCCGCAGAAGTCTGTAGGAGTCTGTGGGATTCTGTAAGGTTCTGGAGGGTTCTGCAGGGTTCCGTAGGGGCCCGTAGAGTTCCGTAGTGGCTTTTAAAGTTCCCTAGGGCCCTGTACCGTTCCGTAACTGCCTGCAAGGGTTTTTAGGCTTCCGTAGGGGCTGGTAGGGTTCCATAAAGTTCCGTGGGTTCCTGCAGAGTTCTGCAAGTGCCCGCAAGGGCCTGTAGGGGCCCACAGTGTTTCTGCCAGGTTCCGTAGAGTTCCGTAGGGGCCATATTTTTCTGTAGTGGCTGGTAGTATTCTGTAGGGGTCTGTAGGGTTCCGTAGGCGCCTGCAGTGTTCTGTAGGAGCCCATAGGGTTTTAGTGAGGTTCCGTTGTGTTGCTAAGGGTCTTGTAGCGTGCTGTCGGGTCCTGGAGTATTCTGTAGGGTTCCAGAGGGCCTCGTAGGGTTCCATCGAAATCTATAGGGTTCCCTAGGGGCCCATAGAGTCCCGTAGATTTCCGTAGGGACCTGTAGGGTTGTGTAAGTGCCCGCAGAAGTCTGTAGGAGTCTGTGGGATTCTGTAAGGTTCCGGAGGGTTCTGCAGGGTTCCGTAGGGACCCGTAGAGTTCCGTAGTGGCTGGTAAAGTTCCGTAGGGCCCTGTGGGGTTCTGTATGGACCTGTAGGGTTCCGTAGGGGCCTGCAGGTTTCCGTAAGTGCCCGCAGGTGTCTGTAGGGTTCCGTAGGGGTCTGTAGGGTTCCGTAGGCACCTGCAGTGTTCTGTAGGAGCCCATAGGGTTTTAGTGAGGTTCCGTTGTGTTGCTAAGGGTCTTGTAGAGTGCTGTCGGGTCCTGGAGTATTCTGTAGGGTTCCAGAGGGGCTGGTAGGGTTCCGTCGAAATCTGAAGGGTTCCCTAGGGGCCCGTAGAGTCCCGTAGATTTCCGTAGGGGCCTGTAGGGTTGTGTAAGTGCCCGCAGGGGTTGGTAGGAGCTTGTAGGGTGCCATATGTTTCCGGAGGGTCGTGTAGGGTTCCGTAGGGGCCTGTGGTGTTCCCTAGGGGCCTGTAGAGTCTCGTACAGTTCCGTAGGGTCCTGTAGGTTTCCATAAGCGCCCGCAGAGGTCTGAAGGGGCCCGTACTGTTCCGTAAGGATCCATAGGGTTCCGTAGAGCTTCGTAGGTTCCCTAGAGGCCTCTGGAGTACCGCAGGAGCCAGTAGTGTTCCGTAGGGTCCTCTAGGGTTGAGTAAGTGCCCGCAGGAGTCTGTAGGAATCCGTGGGATTCTCTAAGGTTCTGGAGGGTTCTGCAGGGTTCCGTAGGGGCCCGTAGAGTTCCGTAGTGGCTGGTAAAGTTCCCTAGGGCCCTGTACCGTTCCGTAACTGCCTGCAAGGGTCTTTAGGCTTCCGTAGGGGCTGGTAGGGTTCCATAAAGTTCCGTGGGTTCCTGCAGAGTTCTGCAAGTGCCCGCAAGGGCCTGTAGGGGCCCACAGTGTTTCTGTCAGGTTCCGTAGAGTTCCGTAGTGGCCATATTTTTCTGTAGTGGCTGGTAGTATTCTGTAGGGGTCTGTAGGGTTCCGTAGGCGCCTGCAGTGTTCTGTAGGAGCCCATAGGGTTTTAGTGAGGTTCCGTTGTGTTGCTAAGGGTCTTGTAGAGTGCTGTCGGGTCCTGGAGTATTCTGTAGGGTTCCAGAGGGCCTCGTAGGGTTCCATCGAAATCTATAGGGTTCCCTAGGGGCCCATAGAGTCCCGTAGATTTCCGTAGGGACCTGTAGGGTTGTGTAAGTGCCCGCAGAAGTCTGTAGGAGTCTGTGGGATTCTGTAAGGTTCCGGAGGGTTCTGCAGGGTTCCGTAGGGACCCGTAGAGTTCCGTAGTGGCTGGTAAAGTTCCGTAGGGCCCTGTGGGGTTCTGTATGGACCTGTAGGGTTCCGTAGGGGCCTGCAGGTTTCCGTAAGTGCCCGCAGGTGTCTGTAGGGTTCCGTAGGGGTCTGTAGGGTTCCGTAGGCACCTGCAGTGTTCTGTAGGAGCCCATAGGGTTTTAGTGAGGTTCCGTTGTGTTGCTAAGGGTCTTGTAGAGTGCTGTCGGGTCCCGGAGTATTCTGTAGGGTTCCAGAGGGGCTGGTAGGGTTCCGTCGAAATCTGTAGGGTTCCCTAGGGGCCCGTAGAGTCCCGTAGATTTCCGGAGGGGCCTGTAGGTTTGTGTAAGTGCCCGCAGGGGTTGGTAGGAGCTTGTAGGGTGCCATATGTTTCCGGAGGGTCGTGTAGGGTTCCGTAGGGGCCTGTGGTGTTCCCTAGGGGCCTGTAGAGTCTCGTACAGTTCCGTAGGGTCCTGTAGGTTTCCATAAGCGCCCGCAGAGGTCTGAAGGGGCCCGTACTGTTCCGTAAGGATCCATAGGGTTCCGTAGAGCTTCGTAGGTTCCCTAGAGGCCTCTGGAGTACCGCAGGAGCCAGGAGTGTTCCGTAGGGACCTCTAGGGTTGAGTAAGTCCCCGCAGGAGTCTGTAGGAATCCGTGGGATTCTGTAAGGTTCTGGAGGGTTCTGCAGGGTTCCGTAGGGGCCCGTAGAGTTCCGTAGTGGCTTTTAAAGTTCCCTAGGGCCCTGTACCGTTCCGTAACTGCCTGCAAGGGTCTTTAGGCTTCCGTAGGGGCTGGTAGGGTTCCATAAAGTTCCGTGGGTTCCTGCAGAGTTCTGCAAGTGCCCGCAAGGGCCTGTAGGGGCCCACAGTGTTTCTGCCAGGTTCCGTAGAGTTCCGTAGGGGCCATATTTTTCTGTAGTGGCTGGTAGTATTCTGTAGGGGTCTGTAGGGTTCCGTAGGCGCCTGCAGTGTTCTGTAGGAGCCCATAGGGTTTTAGTGAGGTTCCGTTGTGTTGCTAAGGGTCTTGTAGAGTGCTGTCGGGTCCTGGAGTATTCTGTAGGGTTCCAGAGGGCCTCGTAGGGTTCCATCGAAATCTATAGGGTTCCCTAGGGGCCCATAGAGTCCCGTAGATTTCCGTAGGGACCTGTAGGGTTGTGTAAGTGCCCGCAGAAGTCTGTAGGAGTCTGTGGGATTCTGTAAGGTTCCGGAGGGTTCTGCAGGGTTCCGTAGGGACCCGTAGAGTTCCGTAGTGGCTGGTAAAGTTCCGTAGGGCCCTGTGGGGTTCTGTATGGACCTGTAGGGTTCCGTAGGGGCCTGCAGGTTTCCGTAAGTGCCCGCAGGTGTCTGTAGGGTTCCGTAGGGGTCTGTAGGGTTCCGTAGGCACCTGCAGTGTTCTGTAGGAGCCCATAGGGTTTTAGTGAGGTTCCGTTGTGTTGCTAAGGGTCTTGTAGAGTGCTGTCGGGTCCTGGAGTATTCTGTAGGGTTCCAGAGGGGCTGGTAGGGTTCCGTCGAAATCTGAAGGGTTCCCTAGGGGCCCGTAGAGTCCCGTAGATTTCCGGAGGGTCCTGTAGGGTTGTGTAAGTGCCCGCAGGGGTTGGTAGGAGCTTGTAGGGTGCCATATGTTTCCGGAGGGTCGTGTAGGGTTCCGTAGGGGCCTGTGGTGTTCCCTAGGGGCCTGTAGAGTCTCGTACAGTTCCGTAGGGTCCTGTAGGTTTCCATAAGCGCCCGCAGAGGTCTGAAGGGGCCCGTACTGTTCCGTAAGGATCCATAGGGTTCCGTAGAGCTTCGTAGGTTCCCTAGAGGCCTCTGGAGTACCGCAGGAGCCAGGAGTGTTCCGTAGGGACCTCTAGGGTTGAGTAAGTGCCCGCAGGAGTCTGTAGGAATCCGTGGGATTCTCTAAGGTTCTGGAGGGTTCTGCAGGGTTCCGTAGGGGCCCGTAGAGTTCCGTAGTGGCTTTTAAAGTTCCCTAGGGCCCTGTACCGTTCCGTAACTGCCTGCAAGGGTCTTTAGGCTTCCGTAGGGGCTGGTAGGGTTCCATAAAGTTCCGTGGGTTCCTGCAGAGTTCTGCAAGTGCCCGCAAGGGCCTGTAGGGGCCCACAGTGTTTCTGCCAGGTTCCGTAGAGTTCCGTAGGGGCCATATTTTTCTGTAGTGGCTGGTAGTATTCTGTAGGGGTCTGTAGGGTTCCGTAGGCGCCTGCAGTGTTCTGTAGGAGCCCATAGGGTTTTAGTGAGGTTCCGTTGTGTTGCTAAGGGTCTTGTAGAGTGCTGTCGGGTCCTGGAGTATTCTGTAGGGTTCCAGAGGGCCTCGTAGGGTTCCATCAAAATCTATAGGGTTCCCTAGGGGCCCATAGAGTCCCGTAGATTTCCGTAGGGACCTGTAGGGTTGTGTAAGTGCCCGCAGAAGTCTGTAGGAGTCTGTGGGATTCTGTAAGGTTCCGGAGGGTTCTGCAGGGTTCCGTAGGGACCCGTAGAGTTCCGTAGTGGCTGGTAAAGTTCCGTAGGGCCCTGTGGGGTTCTGTATGGACCTGTAGGGTTCCGTAGGGGCCTGCAGGTTTCCGTAAGTGCCCGCAGGTGTCTGTAGGGTTCCGTAGGGGTCTGTAGGGTTCCGTAGGCACCTGCAGTGTTCTGTAGGAGCCCATAGGGTTTTAGTGAGGTTCCGTTGTGTTGCTAAGGGTCTTGTAGAGTGCTGTCGGGTCCTGGAGTATTCTGTAGGGTTCCAGAGGGGCTGGTAGGGTTCCGTCGAAATCTGTAGGGTTCCCTAGGGGCCCGTAGAGTCCCGTAGATTTCCGTAGGGGCCTGTAGGGTTGTGTAAGTGCCCGCAGGGGTTGGTAGGAGCTTGTAGGGTGCCATATGTTTCCGGAGGGTCGTGTAGGGTTCCGTAGGGGCCTGTGGTGTTCCCTAGGGGCCTGTAGAGTCTCGTACAGTTCCGTAGGGTCCTGTAGGTTTCCATAAGCGCCCGCAGAGGTCTGAAGGGGCCCGTACTGTTCCGTAAGGATCCATAGGGTTCCGTAGAGCTTCGTAGGTTCCCTAGAGGCCTCTGGAGTACCGCAGGAGCCAGTAGTGTTCCGTAGGGTCCTCTAGGGTTGAGTAAGTGCCCGCAGGAGTCTGTAGGAATCCGTGGGATTCTCTAAGGTTCTGGAGGGTTCTGCAGGGTTCCGTAGGGGCCCGTAGAGTTCCGTAGTGGCTGGTAAAGTTCCCTAGGGCCCTGTACCGTTCCGTAACTGCCTGCAAGGGTCTTTAGGCTTCCGTAGGGGCTGGTAGGGTTCCATAAAGTTCCGTGGGTTCCTGCAGAGTTCTGCAAGTGCCCGCAAGGGCCTGTAGGGGCCCACAGTGTTTCTGTCAGGTTCCGTAGAGTTCCGTAGGGGCCATATTTTTCTGTAGTGGCTGGTAGTATTCTGTAGGGGTCTGTAGGGTTCCGTAGGCGCCTGCAGTGTTCTGTAGGAGCCCATAGGGTTTTAGTGAGGTTCCGTTGTGTTGCTAAGGGTCTTGTAGAGTGCTGTCGGGTCCTGGAGTATTCTGTAGGGTTCCAGAGGGCCTCGTAGGGTTCCATCGAAATCTATAGGGTTCCCTAGGGGCCCATAGAGTCCCGTAGATTTCCATAGGGACCTGTAGGGTTGTGTAAGTGCCCGCAGAAGTCTGTAGGAGTCTGTGGGATTCTGTAAGGTTCCGGAGGGTTCTGCAGGGTTCCGTAGGGACCCGTAGAGTTCCGTAGTGGCTGGTAAAGTTCCGTAGGGCCCTGTGGGGTTCTGTATGGACCTGTAGGGTTCCGTAGGGGCCTGCAGGGTTCCGTAAGTGCCCGCAGGTGTCTGTAGGGTTCCGTAGGGGTCTGTAGGGTTCCGTAGGCACCTGCAGTGTTCTGTAGGAGCCCATAGGGTTTTAGTGAGGTTCCGTTGTGTTGCTAAGGGTCTTGTAGAGTGCTGTCGGGTCCCGGAGTATTCTGTAGGGTTCCAGAGGGGCTGGTAGGGTTCCGTCGAAATCTGAAGGGTTCCCTAGGGGCCCGTAGAGTCCCGTAGATTTCCGTAGGGGCCTGTAGGGTTGTGTAAGTGCCCGCAGGGGTTGGTAGGAGCTTGTAGGGTGCCATATGTTTCCGGAGGGTTGTGTAGGGTTCCGTAGGGGCCTGTGGTGTTCCCTAGGGGCCTGTAGAGTCTCGTACAGTTCCGTAGGGTCCTGTAGGTTTCCATAAGCGCCCGCAGAGGTCTGAAGGGGCCCGTACTGTTCCGTAAGGATCCATAGGGTTCCGTAGAGCTTCGTAGGTTCCCTAGAGGCCTCTGGAGTACCGCAGGAGCCAGGAGTGTTCCGTAGGGACCTCTAGGGTTGAGTAAGTGCCCGCAGGAGTCTGTAGGAATCCGTGGGATTCTCTAAGGTTCTGGAGGGTTCTGCAGGGTTCCGTAGGGGCCCGTAGAGTTCCGTAGTGGCTTTTAAAGTTCCCTAGGGCCCTGTACCGTTCCGTAACTGCCTGCAAGGGTCTTTAGGCTTCCGTAGGGGCTGGTAGGGTTCCATAAAGTTCCGTGGGTTCCTGCAGAGTTCTGCAAGTGCCCGCAAGGGCCTGTAGGGGCCCACAGTGTTTCTGCCAGGTTCCGTAGAGTTCCGTAGGGGCCATATTTTTCTGTAGTGGCTGGTAGTATTCTGTAGGGGTCTGTAGGGTTCCGTAGGCGCCTGCAGTGTTCTGTAGGAGCCCATAGGGTTTTAGTGAGGTTCCGTTGTGTTGCTAAGGGTCTTGTAGAGTGCTGTCGGGTCCTGGAGTATTCTGTAGGGTTCCAGAGGGCCTCGTAGGGTTCCATCGAAATCTATAGGGTTCCCTAGGGGCCCATAGAGTCCCGTAGATTTCCGTAGGGACCTGTAGGGTTGTGTAAGTGCCCGCAGAAGTCTGTAGGAGTCTGTGGGATTCTGTAAGGTTCCAGAGGGTTCTGCAGGGTTCCGTAGGGACCCGTAGAGTTCCGTAGTGGCTGGTAAAGTTCCGTAGGGCCCTGTGGGGTTCTGTATGGACCTGTAGGGTTCCGTAGGGGCCTGCAGGGTTCCGTAAGTGCCCGCAGGTGTCTGTAGGGTTCCGTAGGGGTCTGTAGGGTTCCGTAGGCACCTGCAGTGTTCTGTAGGAGCCCATAGGGTTTTAGTGAGGTTCCGTTGTGTTGCTAAGGGTCTTGTAGAGTGCTGTCAGGTCCTGGAGTATTCTGTAGGGTTCCAGAGGGGCTGGTAGGGTTCCGTCGAAATCTGTAGGGTTCCCTAGGGGCCCGTAGAGTCCCGTAGATTTCCGTAGGGGCCTGTAGGGTTGTGTAAGTGCCCGCAGGGGTTGGTAGGAGCTTGTAGGGTGCCATATGTTTCCGGAGGGTCGTGTAGGGTTCCGTAGGGGCCTGTGGTGTTCCCTAGGGGCCTGTAGAGTCTCGTACAGTTCCGTAGGGTCCTGTAGGTTTCCATAAGCGCCCGCAGAGGTCTGAAGGGGCCCGTACTGTTCCGTAAGGATCCATAGGGTTCCGTAGAGCTTCGTAGGTTCCCTAGAGGCCTCTGGAGTACCGCAGGAGCCAGTAGTGTTCCGTAGGGTCCTCTAGGGTTGAGTAAGTGCCCGCAGGAGTCTGTAGGAATCCGTGGGATTCTCTAAGGTTCTGGAGGGTTCTGCAGGGTTCCGTAGGGGCCCGTAGAGTTCCGTAGTGGCTGGTAAAGTTCCCTAGGGCCCTGTACCGTTCCGTAACTGCCTGCAAGGGTCTTTAGGCTTCCGTAGGGGCTGGTAGGGTTCCATAAAGTTCCGTGGGTTCCTGCAGAGTTCTGCAAGTGCCCGCAAGGGCCTGTAGGGGCCCACAGTGTTTCTGTCAGGTTCCGTAGAGTTCCGTAGTGGCCATATTTTTCTGTAGTGGCTGGTAGTATTCTGTAGGGGTCTGTAGGGTTCCGTAGGCGCCTGCAGTGTTCTGTAGGAGCCCATAGGGTTTTAGTGAGGTTCCGTTGTGTTGCTAAGGGTCTTGTAGAGTGCTGTCGGGTCCTGGAGTATTCTGTAGGGTTCCAGAGGGGCTGGTAGGGTTCCGTCGAAATCTGAAGGGTTCCCTAGGGGCCCGTAGAGTCCCGTAGATTTCCGTAGGGGCCTGTAGGGTTGTGTAAGTGCCCGCAGGGGTTGGTAGGAGCTTGTAGGGTGCCATATGTTTCCGGAGGGTTGTGTAGGGTTCCGTAGGGGCCTGTGGTGTTCCCTAGGGGCCTGTAGAGTCTCGTACAGTTCCGTAGGGTCCTGTAGGTTTCCATAAGCGCCCGCAGAGGTCTGAAGGGGCCCGTACTGTTCCGTAAGGATCCATAGGGTTCCGTAGAGCTTCGTAGGTTCCCTAGAGGCCTCTGGAGTACCGCAGGAGCCAGGAGTGTTCCGTAGGGACCTCTAGGGTTGAGTAAGTGCCCGCAGGAGTCTGTAGGAATCCGTGGGATTCTCTAAGGTTCTGGAGGGTTCTGCAGGGTTCCGTAGGGGCCCGTAGAGTTCCGTAGTGGCTGGTAAAGTTCCCTAGGGCCCTGTACCGTTCCGTAACTGCCTGCAAGGGTCTTTAGGCTTCCGTAGGGGCTGGTAGGGTTCCATAAAGTTCCGTGGGTTCCTGCAGAGTTCTGCAAGTGCCCGCAAGGGCCTGTAGGGGCCCACAGTGTTTCTGCCAGGTTCCGTAGAGTTCCGTAGGGGCCATATTTTTCTGTAGTGGCTGGTAGTATTCTGTAGGGGTCTGTAGGGTTCCGTAGGCGCCTGCAGTGTTCTGTAGGAGCCCATAGGGTTTTAGTGAGGTTCCGTTGTGTTGCTAAGGGTCTTGTAGAGTGCTGTCGGGTCCTGGAGTATTCTGTAGGGTTCCAGAGGGCCTCGTAGGGTTCCATCGAAATCCATAGGGTTCCCTAGGGGCCCATAGAGTCCCGTAGATTTCCGTAGGGACCTGTTGGGTTGTGTAAGTGCCCGCAGAAGTCTGTAGGAGTCTGTGGGATTCTGTAAGGTTCCGGAGGGTTCTGCAGGGTTCCGTAGGGACCCGTAGAGTTCTGTAGTGGCTGGTAAAGTTCCGTAGGGCCCTGTGGGGTTCTGTATGGACCTGTAGGGTTCCGTAGGGGCCTGCAGGGTTCCGTAAGTGCCCGCAGGTGTCTGTAGGGTTCCGTAGGGGTCTGTAGGGTTCCGTAGGCACCTGCAGTGTTCTGTAGGAGCCCATAGGGTTTTAGTGAGGTTCCGTTGTGTTGCTAAGGGTCTTGTAGAGTGCTGTCGGGTCCTGGAGTATTCTGTAGGGTTCCAGAGGGGCTGGTAGGGTTCCATCGAAATCCATAGGGTTCCCTAGGGGCCCATAGAGTCCCGTAGATTTCCGTAGGGACCTGTAGGGTTGTGTAAGTGCCCGCAGAAGTCTGTAGGAGTCTGTGGGATTCTGTAAGGTTCCGGAGGGTTCTGCAGGGTTCCGTAGGGACGCGTAGAGTTCCGTAGTGGCTGGTAAAGTTCCGTAGGGCCCTGTGGGGTTCTGTATGGACCTGTAGGGTTCCGTAGGGGCCTGCAGGGTTCCGTAAGTGCCCGCAGGTGTCTGTAGGGTTCCGTAGGGGTCTGTAGGGTTCCGTAGGCACCTGCAGTGTTCTGTAGGAGCCCATAGGGTTTTAGTGAGGTTCCGTTGTGTTGCTAAGGGTCTTGTAGAGTGCTGTCGGGTCCTGGAGTATTCTGTAGGGTTCCAGAGGGGCTGGTAGGGTTCCGTCGAAATCTGAAGGGTTCCCTAGGGGCCCATAGAGTCCCGTAGATTTCCGTAGGGGCCTGTAGGGTTGTGTAAGTGCCCGCAGGGGTTGGTAGGAGCTTGTAGGGTGCCATATGTTTCCGGAGGGTCGTGTAGGGTTCCGTAGGGGCCTGTGGTGTTCCCTAGGGGCCTGTAGAGTCTCGTACAGTTCCATAGGGTCCTGTAGGTTTCCATAAGCGCCCGCAGAGGTCTGAAGGGGCCCGTACTGTTCCGTAAGGATCCATAGGGTTCCGTAGAGCTTCGTAGGTTCCCTAGAGGCCTCTGGAGTACCGCAGGAGCCAGTAGTGTTCCGTAGGGTCCTCTAGGGTTGTGTAAGTGCCCGCAGAAGTCTGTAGGAGTCTGTGGGATTCTGTAAGGTTCCGGAGGGTTCTGCAGGGTTCCGTAGGGGCCCGTAGAGTTCCATAGTGGCTGGTAAAGTTCCCTAGGGCCCTGTACCGTTCCGTAACTGCCTGCAAGGGTCTTTAGGCTTCCGTAGGGGCTGGTAGGGTTCCATAAAGTTCCGTGGGTTCCTGCAGAGTTCTGCAAGTGCCCGCAAGGGCCTGTAGGGGCCCACAGTGTTTCTGCCAGGTTCCGTAGAGTTCCGTAGGGGCCATATTTTTCTGTAGTGGCTGGTAGTATTCTGTAGGGGTCTGTAGGGTTCCGTAGGCGCCTGCAGTGTTCTGTAGGAGCCCATAGGGTTTTAGTGAGGTTCCGTTGTGTTGCTAAGGGTCTTGTAGAGTGCTGTCGGGTCCTGGAGTATTCTGTAGGGTTCCAGAGGGCCTCGTAGGGTTCCATCGAAATCTATAGGGTTCCCTAGGGGCCCATAGAGTCCCGTAGATTTCCGTAGGGACCTGTAGGGTTGTGTAAGTGCCCGCAGAAGTCTGTAGGAGTCTGTGGGATTCTGTAAGGTTCCGGAGGGTTCTGCAGGGTTCCGTAGGGACGCGTAGAGTTCCGTAGTGGCTGGTAAAGTTCCGTAGGGCCCTGTGGGGTTCTGTATGGACCTGTAGGGTTCCGTAGGGGCCTGCAGGTTTCCGTAAGTGCCCGCAGGTGTCTGTAGGGTTCCGTAGGGGTCTGTAGGGTTCCGTAGGCACCTGCAGTGTTCTGTAGGAGCCCATAGGGTTTTAGTGAGGTTCCGTTGTGTTGCTAAGGGTCTTGTAGAGTGCTGTCGGGTCCTGGAGTATTCTGTAGGGTTCCAGAGGGGCTGGTAGGGTTCCGTCGAAATCTGAAGGGTTCCCTAGGGGCCCGTAGAGTCCCGTAGATTTCCGTAGGGGCCTGTAGGGTTGTGTAAGTGCCCGCAGGGGTTGGTAGGAGCTTGTAGGGTGCCATATGTTTCCGGAGGGTTGTGTAGGGTTCCGTAGGGGCCTGTGGTGTTCCCTAGGGGCCTGTAGAGTCTCGTACAGTTCCGTAGGGTCCTGTAGGTTTCCATAAGCGCCCGCAGAGGTCTGAAGGGGCCCGTACTGTTCCGTAAGGATCCATAGGGTTCCGTAGAGCTTCGTAGGTTCCCTAGAGGCCTCTGGAGTACCGCAGGAGCCAGTAGTGTTCCGTAGGGTCCTCTAGGGTTGAGTAAGTGCCCGCAGGAGTCTGTAGGAATCCGTGGGATTCTCTAAGGTTCTGGAGGGTTCTGCAGGGTTCCGTAGGGGCCCGTAGAGTTCCGTAGTGGCTGGTAAAGTTCCCTAGGGCCCTGTACCGTTCCGTAACTGCCTGCAAGGGTCTTTAGGCTTCCGTAGGGGCTGGTAGGGTTCCATAAAGTTCCGTGGGTTCCTGCAGAGTTCTGCAAGTGCCCGCAAGGGCCTGTAGGGGCCCACAGTGTTTCTGCCAGGTTCCGTAGAGTTCCGTAGGGACCATATTTTTCTGTAGTGGCTGGTAGTATTCTGTAGGGGTCTGTAGGGTTCCGTAGGCGCCTGCAGTGTTCTGTAGGAGCCCATAGGGTTTTAGTGAGGTTCCGTTGTGTTGCTAAGGGTCTTGTAGAGTGCTGTCGGGTCCTGGAGTATTCTGTAGGGTTCCAGAGGGCCTCGTAGGGTTCCATCGAAATCTATAGGGTTCCCTAGGGGCCCATAGAGTCCCGTAGATTTCCGTAGGGACCTGTAGGGTTGTGTAAGTGCCCGCAGAAGTCTGTAGGAGTCTGTGGGATTCTGTAAGGTTCCGGAGGGTTCTGCAGGGTTCCGTAGGGACCCGTAGAGTTCCGTAGTGGCTGGTAAAGTTCCGTAGGGCCCTGTGGGGTTCTGTATGGACCTGTAGGGTTCCGTAGGGGCCTGCAGGTTTCCGTAAGTGCCCGCAGGTGTCTGTAGGGTTCCGTAGGGGTCTGTAGGGTTCCGTAGGCACCTGCAGTGTTCTGTAGGAGCCCATAGGGTTTTAGTGAGGTTCCGTTGTGTTGCTAAGGGTCTTGTAGAGTGCTGTCGGGTCCTGGAGTATTCTGTAGGGTTCCAGAGGGGCTGGTAGGGTTCCGTCGAAATCTGAAGGGTTCCCTAGGGGCCCGTAGAGTCCCGTAGATTTCCGTAGGGGCCTGTAGGGTTTTGTAAGTGCCCGCAGGGGTTGGTAGGAGCTTGTAGGGTGCCATATGTTTCCGGAGGGTTGTGTAGGGTTCCGTAGGGGCCTGTGGTGTTCCCTAGGGGCCTGTAGAGTCTCGTACAGTTCCGTAGGGTCCTGTAGGTTTCCATAAGCGCCCGCAGAGGTCTGAAGGGGCCCGTACTGTTCCGTAAGGATCCATAGGGTTCCGTAGAGCTTCGTAGGTTCCCTAGAGGCCTCTGGAGTACCGCAGGAGCCAGGAGTGTTCCGTAGGGACCTCTAGGGTTGAGTAAGTGCCCGCAGGAGTCTGTAGGAATCCGTGGGATTCTGTAAGGTTCTGGAGGGTTCTGCAGGGTTCCGTAGGGGCCCGTAGAGTTCCGTAGTGGCTGGTAAAGTTCCCTAGGGCCCTGTACCGTTCCGTAACTGCCTGCAAGGGTCTTTAGGCTTCCGTAGGGGCTGGTAGGGTTCCATAAAGTTCCGTGGGTTCCTGCAGAGTTCTGCAAGTGCCCGCAAGGGCCTGTAGGGGCCCACAGTGTTTCTGCCAGGTTCCGTAGAGTTCCGTAGGGGCCATATTTTTCTGTAGTGGCTGGTAGTATTCTGTAGGGGTCTGTAGGGTTCCGTAGGCGCCTGCAGTGTTCTGTAGGAGCCCATAGGGTTTTAGTGAGGTTCCGTTGTGTTGCTAAGGGTCTTGTAGAGTGCTGTCGGGTCCTGGAGTATTCTGTAGGGTTCCAGAGGGCCTCGTAGGGTTCCATCGAAATCCATAGGGTTCCCTAGGGGCCCATAGAGTCCCGTAGATTTCCGTAGGGACCTGTTGGGTTGTGTAAGTGCCCGCAGAAGTCTGTAGGAGTCTGTGGGATTCTGTAAGGTTCCGGAGGGTTCTGCAGGGTTCCGTAGGGACCCGTAGAGTTCTGTAGTGGCTGGTAAAGTTCCGTAGGGCCCTGTGGGGTTCTGTATGGACCTGTAGGGTTCCGTAGGGGCCTGCAGGGTTCCGTAAGTGCCCGCAGGTGTCTGTAGGGTTCCGTAGGGGTCTGTAGGGTTCCGTAGGCACCTGCAGTGTTCTGTAGGAGCCCATAGGGTTTTAGTGAGGTTCCGTTGTGTTGCTAAGGGTCTTGTAGAGTGCTGTCGGGTCCTGGAGTATTCTGTAGGGTTCCAGAGGGGCTGGTAGGGTTCCATCGAAATCCATAGGGTTCCCTAGGGGCCCATAGAGTCCCGTAGATTTCCGTAGGGACCTGTAGGGTTGTGTAAGTGCCCGCAGAAGTCTGTAGGAGTCTGTGGGATTCTGTAAGGTTCCGGAGGGTTCTGCAGGGTTCCGTAGGGACGCGTAGAGTTCCGTAGTGGCTGGTAAAGTTCCGTAGGGCCCTGTGGGGTTCTGTATGGACCTGTAGGGTTCCGTAGGGGCCTGCAGGGTTCCGTAAGTGCCCGCAGGTGTCTGTAGGGTTCCGTAGGGGTCTGTAGGGTTCCGTAGGCACCTGCAGTGTTCTGTAGGAGCCCATAGGGTTTTAGTGAGGTTCCGTTGTGTTGCTAAGGGTCTTGTAGAGTGCTGTCGGGTCCTGGAGTATTCTGTAGGGTTCCAGAGGGGCTGGTAGGGTTCCGTCGAAATCTGAAGGGTTCCCTAGGGGCCCATAGAGTCCCGTAGATTTCCGTAGGGGCCTGTAGGGTTGTGTAAGTGCCCGCAGGGGTTGGTAGGAGCTTGTAGGGTGCCATATGTTTCCGGAGGGTCGTGTAGGGTTCCGTAGGGGCCTGTGGTGTTCCCTAGGGGCCTGTAGAGTCTCGTACAGTTCCGTAGGGTCCTGTAGGTTTCCATAAGCGCCCGCAGAGGTCTGAAGGGGCCCGTACTGTTCCGTAAGGATCCATAGGGTTCCGTAGAGCTTCGTAGGTTCCCTAGAGGCCTCTGGAGTACCGCAGGAGCCAGTAGTGTTCCGTAGGGTCCTCTAGGGTTGTGTAAGTGCCCGCAGAAGTCTGTAGGAGTCTGTGGGATTCTGTAAGGTTCCGGAGGGTTCTGCAGGGTTCCGTAGGGGCCCGTAGAGTTCCATAGTGGCTGGTAAAGTTCCCTAGGGCCCTGTACCGTTCCGTAACTGCCTGCAAGGGTCTTTAGGCTTCCGTAGGGGCTGGTAGGGTTCCATAAAGTTCCGTGGGTTCCTGCAGAGTTCTGCAAGTGCCCGCAAGGGCCTGTAGGGGCCCACAGTGTTTCTGCCAGGTTCCGTAGAGTTCCGTAGGGGCCATATTTTTCTGTAGTGGCTGGTAGTATTCTGTAGGGGTCTGTAGGGTTCCGTAGGCGCCTGCAGTGTTCTGTAGGAGCCCATAGGGTTTTAGTGAGGTTCCGTTGTGTTGCTAAGGGTCTTGTAGAGTGCTGTCGGGTCCTGGAGTATTCTGTAGGGTTCCAGAGGGCCTCGTAGGGTTCCATCGAAATCTATAGGGTTCCCTAGGGGCCCATAGAGTCCCGTAGATTTCCGTAGGGACCTGTAGGGTTGTGTAAGTGCCCGCAGAAGTCTGTAGGAGTCTGTGGGATTCTGTAAGGTTCCGGAGGGTTCTGCAGGGTTCCGTAGGGACCCGTAGAGTTCCGTAGTGGCTGGTAAAGTTCCGTAGGGCCCTGTGGGGTTCTGTATGGACCTGTAGGGTTCCGTAGGGGCCTGCAGGTTTCCGTAAGTGCCCGCAGGTGTCTGTAGGGTTCCGTAGGGGTCTGTAGGGTTCCGTAGGCACCTGCAGTGTTCTGTAGGAGCCCATAGGGTTTTAGTGAGGTTCCGTTGTGTTGCTAAGGGTCTTGTAGAGTGCTGTCGGGTCCTGGAGTATTCTGTAGGGTTCCAGAGGGGCTGGTAGGGTTCCGTCGAAATCTGAAGGGTTCCCTAGGGGCCCGTAGAGTCCCGTAGATTTCCGTAGGGGCCTGTAGGGTTGTGTAAGTGCCCGCAGGGGTTGGTAGGAGCTTGTAGGGTGCCATATGTTTCCGGAGGGTTGTGTAGGGTTCCGTAGGGGCCTGTGGTGTTCCCTAGGGGCCTGTAGAGTCTCGTACAGTTCCGTAGGGTCCTGTAGGTTTCCATAAGCGCCCGCAGAGGTCTGAAGGGGCCCGTACTGTTCCGTAAGGATCCATAGGGTTCCGTAGAGCTTCGTAGGTTCCCTAGAGGCCTCTGGAGTACCGCAGGAGCCAGTAGTGTTCCGTAGGGTCCTCTAGGGTTGAGTAAGTGCCCGCAGGAGTCTGTAGGAATCCGTGGGATTCTCTAAGGTTCTGGAGGGTTCTGCAGGGTTCCGTAGGGGCCCGTAGAGTTCCGTAGTGGCTGGTAAAGTTCCCTAGGGCCCTGTACCGTTCCGTAACTGCCTGCAAGGGTCTTTAGGCTTCCGTAGGGGCTGGTAGGGTTCCATAAAGTTCCGTGGGTTCCTGCAGAGTTCTGCAAGTGCCCGCAAGGGCCTGTAGGGGCCCACAGTGTTTCTGTCAGGTTCCGTAGAGTTCCGTAGGGACCATATTTTTCTGTAGTGGCTGGTAGTATTCTGTAGGGGTCTGTAGGGTTCCGTAGGCGCCTGCAGTGTTCTGTAGGAGCCCATAGGGTTTTAGTGAGGTTCCGTTGTGTTGCTAAGGGTCTTGTAGAGTGCTGTCGGGTCCTGGAGTATTCTGTAGGGTTCCAGAGGGCCTCGTAGGGTTCCATCGAAATCTATAGGGTTCCCTAGGGGCCCATAGAGTCCCGTAGATTTCCGTAGGGACCTGTAGGGTTGTGTAAGTGCCCGCAGAAGTCTGTAGGAGTCTGTGGGATTCTGTAAGGTTCCGGAGGGTTCTGCAGGGTTCCGTAGGGACCCGTAGAGTTCCGTAGTGGCTGGTAAAGTTCCCTAGGGCCCTGTGGGGTTCTGTATGGACCTGTAGGGTTCCGTAGGGGCCTGCAGGTTTCCGTAAGTGCCCGCAGGTGTCTGTAGGGTTCCGTAGGGGTCTGTAGGGTTCCGTAGGCACCTGCAGTGTTCTGTAGGAGCCCATAGGGTTTTAGTGAGGTTCCGTTGTGTTGCTAAGGGTCTTGTAGAGTGCTGTCGGGTCCTGGAGTATTCTGTAGGGTTCCAGAGGGGCTGGTAGGGTTCCGTCGAAATCTGAAGGGTTCCCTAGGGGCCCGTAGAGTCCCGTAGATTTCCGTAGGGGCCTGTAGGGTTGTGTAAGTGCCCGCAGGGGTTGGTAGGAGCTTGTAGGGTGCCATATGTTTCCGGAGGGTCGTGTAGTGTTCCGTAGGGGCCTGTGGTGTTCCCTAGGGGCCTGTAGAGTCTCGTACAGTTCCGTAGGGTCCTGTAGGTTTCCATAAGCGCCCGCAGAGGTCTGAAGGGGCCCGTACTGTTCCGTAAGGATCCATAGGGTTCCGTAGAGCTTCGTAGGTTCCCTAGAGGCCTCTGGAGTACCGCAGGAGCCAGTAGTGTTCCGTAGGGTCCTCTAGGGTTGAGTAAGTGCCCGCAGGAGTCTGTAGGAATCCGTGGGATTCTGTAAGGTTCTGGAGGGTTCTGCAGGGTTCCGTAGGGGCCCGTAGAGTTCCGTAGTGGCTGGTAAAGTTCCCTAGGGCCCTGTACCGTTCCGTAACTGCCTGCAAGGGTCTTTAGGCTTCCGTAGGGGCTGGTAGGGTTCCATAAAGTTCCGTGGGTTCCTGCAGAGTTCTGCAAGTGCCCGCAAGGGCCTGTAGGGGCCCACAGTGTTTCTGTCAGGTTCCGTAGAGTTCCGTAGGGGCCATATTTTTCTGTAGTGGCTGGTAGTATTCTGTAGGGGTCTGTAGGGTTCCATAGGCGCCTGCAGTGTTCTGTAGGAGCCCATAGGGTTTTAGTGAGGTTCCGTTGTGTTGCTAAGGGTCTTGTAGAGTGCTGTCGGGTCCTGGAGTATTCTGTAGGGTTCCAGAGGGCCTCGTAGGGTTCCATCGAAATCTATAGGGTTCCCTAGGGGCCCATAGAGTCCCGTAGATTTCCGTAGGGACCTGTAGGGTTGTGTAAGTGCCCGCAGAAGTCTGTAGGAGTCTGTGGGATTCTGTAAGGTTCCGGAGGGTTCTGCAGGGTTCCGTAGGGACCCGTAGAGTTCCGTAGTGGCTGGTAAAGTTCCGTAGGGCCCTGTGGGGTTCTGTATGGACCTGTAGGGTTCCGTAGGGGCCTGCAGGGTTCCGTAAGTGCCCGCAGGTGTCTGTAGGGTTCCGTAGGGGTCTGTAGGGTTCCGTAGGCACCTGCAGTGTTCTGTAGGAGCCCATAGGGTTTTAGTGAGGTTCCGTTGTGTTGCTAAGGGTCTTGTAGAGTGCTGTCGGGTCCTGGAGTATTCTGTAGGGTTCCAGAGGGGCTGGTAGGGTTCCATCGAAATCCATAGGGTTCCCTAGGGGCCCATAGAGTCCCGTAGATTTCCGTAGGGACCTGTAGGGTTGTGTAAGTGCCCGCAGAAGTCTGTAGGAGTCTGTGGGATTCTGTAAGGTTCCGGAGGGTTCTGCAGGGTTCCGTAGGGACGCGTAGAGTTCCGTAGTGGCTGGTAAAGTTCCGTAGGGCCCTGTGGGGTTCTGTATGGACCTGTAGGGTTCCGTAGGGGCCTGCAGGTTTCCGTAAGTGCCCGCAGGTGTCTGTAGGGTTCCGTAGGGGTCTGTAGGGTTCCGTAGGCACCTGCAGTGTTCTGTAGGAGCCCATAGGGTTTTAGTGAGGTTCCGTTGTGTTGCTAAGGGTCTTGTAGAGTGCTGTCGGGTCCTGGAGTATTCTGTAGGGTTCCAGAGGGGCTGGTAGGGTTCCGTCGAAATCTGAAGGGTTCCCTAGGGGCCCATAGAGTCCCGTAGATTTCCGTAGGGGCCTGTAGGGTTGTGTAAGTGCCCGCAGGGGTTGGTAGGAGCTTGTAGGGTGCCATATGTTTCCGGAGGGTTGTGTAGGGTTCCGTAGGGGCCTGTGGTGTTCCCTAGGGGCCTGTAGAGTCTCGTACAGTTCCGTAGGGTCCTGTAGGTTTCCATAAGCGCCCGCAGAGGTCTGAAGGGGCCCGTACTGTTCCGTAAGGATCCATAGGGTTCCGTAGAGCTTCGTAGGTTCCCTAGAGGCCTCTGGAGTACCGCAGGAGCCAGTAGTGTTCCGTAGGGTCCTCTAGGGTTGTGTAAGTGCCCGCAGAAGTCTGTAGGAGTCTGTGGGATTCTGTAAGGTTCCGGAGGGTTCTGCAGGGTTCCGTAGGGACGCGTAGAGTTCCGTAGTGGCTGGTAAAGTTCCCTAGGGCCCTGTGGGGTTCTGTATGGACCTGTAGGGTTCCGTAGGGGCCTGCAGGGTTCCGTAAGTGCCCGCAGGTGTCTGTAGGGTTCCGTAGGGGTCTGTAGGGTTCCGTAGGCACCTGCAGTGTTCTGTAGGAGCCCATAGGGTTTTAGTGAGGTTCCGTTGTGTTGCTAAGGGTCTTGTAGAGTGCTGTCGGGTCCTGGAGTATTCTGTAGGGTTCCAGAGGGGCTGGTAGGGTTCCATCGAAATCCATAGGGTTCCCTAGGGGCCCATAGAGTCCCGTAGATTTCCGTAGGGACCTGTAGGGTTGTGTAAGTGCCCGCAGAAGTCTGTAGGAGTCTGTGGGATTCTGTAAGGTTCCGGAGGGTTCTGCAGGGTTCCGTAGGGACCCGTAGAGTTCCGTAGTGGCTGGTAAAGTTCCGTAGGGCCCTGTGGGGTTCTGTATGGACCTGTAGGGTTCCGTAGGGGCCTGCAGGTTTCCGTAAGTGCCCGCAGGTGTCTGTAGGGTTCCGTAGGGGTCTGTAGGGTTCCGTAGGCACCTGCAGTGTTCTGTAGGAGCCCATAGGGTTTTAGTGAGGTTCCGTTGTGTTGCTAAGGGTCTTGTAGAGTGCTGTCGGGTCCTGGAGTATTCTGTAGGGTTCCAGAGGGGCTGGTAGGGTTCCGTCGAAATCTGAAGGGTTCCCTAGGGGCCCGTAGAGTCCCGTAGATTTCCGTAGGGGCCTGTAGGGTTGTGTAAGTGCCCGCAGGGGTTGGTAGGAGCTTGTAGGGTGCCATATGTTTCCGGAGGGTCGTGTAGTGTTCCGTAGGGGCCTGTGGTGTTCCCTAGGGGCCTGTAGAGTCTCGTACAGTTCCGTAGGGTCCTGTAGGTTTCCATAAGCGCCCGCAGAGGTCTGAAGGGGCCCGTACTGTTCCGTAAGGATCCATAGGGTTCCGTAGAGCTTCGTAGGTTCCCTAGAGGCCTCTGGAGTACCGCAGGAGCCAGTAGTGTTCCGTAGGGTCCTCTAGGGTTGAGTAAGTGCCCGCAGGAGTCTGTAGGAATCCGTGGGATTCTGTAAGGTTCTGGAGGGTTCTGCAGGGTTCCGTAGGGGCCCGTAGAGTTCCGTAGTGGCTGGTAAAGTTCCCTAGGGCCCTGTACCGTTCCGTAACTGCCTGCAAGGGTCTTTAGGCTTCCGTAGGGGCTGGTAGGGTTCCATAAAGTTCCGTGGGTTCCTGCAGAGTTCTGCAAGTGCCCGCAAGGGCCTGTAGGGGCCCACAGTGTTTCTGTCAGGTTCCGTAGAGTTCCGTAGGGGCCATATTTTTCTGTAGTGGCTGGTAGTATTCTGTAGGGGTCTGTAGGGTTCCATAGGCGCCTGCAGTGTTCTGTAGGAGCCCATAGGGTTTTAGTGAGGTTCCGTTGTGTTGCTAAGGGTCTTGTAGAGTGCTGTCGGGTCCTGGAGTATTCTGTAGGGTTCCAGAGGGCCTCGTAGGGTTCCATCGAAATCTATAGGGTTCCCTAGGGGCCCATAGAGTCCCGTAGATTTCCGTAGGGACCTGTAGGGTTGTGTAAGTGCCCGCAGAAGTCTGTAGGAGTCTGTGGGATTCTGTAAGGTTCCGGAGGGTTCTGCAGGGTTCCGTAGGGACCCGTAGAGTTCCGTAGTGGCTGGTAAAGTTCCGTAGGGCCCTGTGGGGTTCTGTATGGACCTGTAGGGTTCCGTAGGGGCCTGCAGGGTTCCGTAAGTGCCCGCAGGTGTCTGTAGGGTTCCGTAGGGGTCTGTAGGGTTCCGTAGGCACCTGCAGTGTTCTGTAGGAGCCCATAGGGTTTTAGTGAGGTTCCGTTGTGTTGCTAAGGGTCTTGTAGAGTGCTGTCGGGTCCTGGAGTATTCTGTAGGGTTCCAGAGGGGCTGGTAGGGTTCCATCGAAATCCATAGGGTTCCCTAGGGGCCCATAGAGTCCCGTAGATTTCCGTAGGGACCTGTAGGGTTGTGTAAGTGCCCGCAGAAGTCTGTAGGAGTCTGTGGGATTCTGTAAGGTTCCGGAGGGTTCTGCAGGGTTCCGTAGGGACGCGTAGAGTTCCGTAGTGGCTGGTAAAGTTCCGTAGGGCCCTGTGGGGTTCTGTATGGACCTGTAGGGTTCCGTAGGGGCCTGCAGGTTTCCGTAAGTGCCCGCAGGTGTCTGTAGGGTTCCGTAGGGGTCTGTAGGGTTCCGTAGGCACCTGCAGTGTTCTGTAGGAGCCCATAGGGTTTTAGTGAGGTTCCGTTGTGTTGCTAAGGGTCTTGTAGAGTGCTGTCGGGTCCTGGAGTATTCTGTAGGGTTCCAGAGGGGCTGGTAGGGTTCCGTCGAAATCTGAAGGGTTCCCTAGGGGCCCATAGAGTCCCGTAGATTTCCGTAGGGGCCTGTAGGGTTGTGTAAGTGCCCGCAGGGGTTGGTAGGAGCTTGTAGGGTGCCATATGTTTCCGGAGGGTTGTGTAGGGTTCCGTAGGGGCCTGTGGTGTTCCCTAGGGGCCTGTAGAGTCTCGTACAGTTCCGTAGGGTCCTGTAGGTTTCCATAAGCGCCCGCAGAGGTCTGAAGGGGCCCGTACTGTTCCGTAAGGATCCATAGGGTTCCGTAGAGCTTCGTAGGTTCCCTAGAGGCCTCTGGAGTACCGCAGGAGCCAGTAGTGTTCCGTAGGGTCCTCTAGGGTTGTGTAAGTGCCCGCAGAAGTCTGTAGGAGTCTGTGGGATTCTGTAAGGTTCCGGAGGGTTCTGCAGGGTTCCGTAGGGACGCGTAGAGTTCCGTAGTGGCTGGTAAAGTTCCCTAGGGCCCTGTGGGGTTCTGTATGGACCTGTAGGGTTCCGTAGGGGCCTGCAGGGTTCCGTAAGTGCCCGCAGGTGTCTGTAGGGTTCCGTAGGGGTCTGTAGGGTTCCGTAGGCACCTGCAGTGTTCTGTAGGAGCCCATAGGGTTTTAGTGAGGTTCCGTTGTGTTGCTAAGGGTCTTGTAGAGTGCTGTCGGGTCCTGGAGTATTCTGTAGGGTTCCAGAGGGGCTGGTAGGGTTCCATCGAAATCCATAGGGTTCCCTAGGGGCCCATAGAGTCCCGTAGATTTCCGTAGGGACCTGTAGGGTTGTGTAAGTGCCCGCAGAAGTCTGTAGGAGTCTGTGGGATTCTGTAAGGTTCCGGAGGGTTCTGCAGGGTTCCGTAGGGACCCGTAGAGTTCCGTAGTGGCTGGTAAAGTTCCGTAGGGCCCTGTGGGGTTCTGTATGGACCTGTAGGGTTCCGTAGGGGCCTGCAGGGTTCCGTAAGTGCCCGCAGGTGTCTGTAGGGTTCCGTAGGGGTCTGTAGGGTTCCGTAGGCACCTGCAGTGTTCTGTAGGAGCCCATAGGGTTTTAGTGAGGTTCCGTTGTGTTGCTAAGGGTCTTGTAGAGTGCTGTCGGGTCCTGGAGTATTCTGTAGGGTTCCAGAGGGGCTGGTAGGGTTCCGTCGAAATCTGAAGGGTTCCCTAGGGGCCCGTAGAGTCCCGTAGATTTCCGTAGGGGCCTGTAGGGTTGTGTAAGTGCCCGCAGGGGTTGGTAGGAGCTTGTAGGGTGCCATATGTTTCCGGAGGGTTGTGTAGGGTTCCGTAGGGGCCTGTGGTGTTCCCTAGGGGCCTGTAGAGTCTCGTACAGTTCCGTAGGGTCCTGTAGGTTTCCATAAGCGCCCGCAGAGGTCTGAAGGGGCCCGTACTGTTCCGTAAGGATCCATAGGGTTCCGTAGAGCTTCGTAGGTTCCCTAGAGGCCTCTGGAGTACCGCAGGAGCCAGCAGTGTTCCGTAGGGTCCTCTAGGGTTGAGTAAGTGCCCGCAGGAGTCTGTAGGAATCCGTGGGATTCTCTAAGGTTCTGGAGGGTTCTGCAGGGTTCCGTAGGGGCCCGTAGAGTTCCATAGTGGCTGGTAAAGTTCCCTAGGGCCCTGTACCGTTCCGTAACTGCCTGCAAGGGTCTTTAGGCTTCCGTAGGGGCTGGTAGGGTTCCATAAAGTTCCGTGGGTTCCTGCAGAGTTCTGCAAGTGCCCGCAAGGGCCTGTAGGGGCCCACAGTGTTTCTGTCAGGTTCCGTAGAGTTCCGTAGGGGCCATATTTTTCTGTAGTGGCTGGTAGTATTCTGTAGGGGTCTGTAGGGTTCCGTAGGCGCCTGCAGTGTTCTGTAGGAGCCCATAGGGTTTTAGTGAGGTTCCGTTGTGTTGCTAAGGGTCTTGTAGAGTGCTGTCGGGTCCTGGAGTATTCTGTAGGGTTCCAGAGGGCCTCGTAGGGTTCCATCGAAATCTATAGGGTTCCCTAGGGGCCCATAGAGTCCCGTAGATTTCCGTAGGGACCTGTAGGGTTGTGTAAGTGCCCGCAGAAGTCTGTAGGATTCTGTGGGATTCTGTAAGGTTCCGGAGGGTTCTGCAGGGTTCCGTAGGGACGCGTAGAGTTCCGTAGTGGCTGGTAAAGTTCCGTAGGGCCCTGTGGGGTTCTGTATGGACCTGTAGGGTTCCGTAGGGGCCTGCAGGGTTCCGTAAGTGCCCGCAGGTGTCTGTAGGGTTCCGTAGGGGTCTGTAGGGTTCCGTAGGCACCTGTAGTGTTCTGTAGGAGCCCATAGGGTTTTAGTGAGGTTCCGTTGTGTTGCTAAGGGTCTTGTAGAGTGCTGTCGGGTCCTGGAGTATTCTGTAGGGTTCCAGAGGGGCTGGTAGGGTTCCGTCAAAATCTGAAGGGTTCCCTAGGGGCCCGTAGAGTCCCGTAGATTTCCGTAGGGGCCTGTAGGGTTGTGTAAGTGCCCGCAGGGGTTGGTAGGAGCTTGTAGGGTGCCATATGTTTCCGGAGGGTTGTGTAGGGTTCCGTAGGGGCCTGTGGTGTTCCCTAGGGGCCTGTAGAGTCTCGTACAGTTCCGTAGGGTCCTGTAGGTTTCCATAAGCGCCCGCAGAGGTCTGAAGGGGCCCGTACTGTTCCGTAAGGATCCATAGGGTTCCGTAGAGCTTCGTAGGTTCCCTAGAGGCCTCTGGAGTACCGCAGGAGCCAGTAGTGTTCCGTAGGGTCCTCTAGGGTTGAGTAAGTGCCCGCAGGAGTCTGTAGGAATCCGTGGGATTCTGTAAGGTTCTGGAGGGTTCTGCAGGGTTCCGTAGGGGCCCGTAGAGTTCCGTAGTGGCTGGTAAAGTTCCCTAGGGCCCTGTACCGTTCCGTAACTGCCTGCAAGGGTCTTTAGGCTTCCGTAGGGGCTGGTAGGGTTCCATAAAGTTCCGTGGGTTCCTGCAGAGTTCTGCAAGTGCCCGCAAGGGCCTGTAGGGGCCCACAGTGTTTCTGCCAGGTTCCGTAGAGTTCCGTAGGGGCCATATTTTTCTGTAGTGGCTGGTAGTATTCTGTAGGGGTCTGTAGGGTTCCGTAGGCGCCTGCAGTGTTCTGTAGGAGCCCATAGGGTTTTAGTGAGGTTCCGTTGTGTTGCTAAGGGTCTTGTAGAGTGCTGTCGGGTCCTGGAGTATTCTGTAGGGTTCCAGAGGGCCTCGTAGGGTTCCATCGAAATCCATAGGGTTCCCTAGGGGCCCATAGAGTCCCGTAGATTTCCGTAGGGACCTGTAGGGTTGTGTAAGTGCCCGCAGAAGTCTGTAGGAGTCTGTGGGATTCTGTAAGGTTCCGGAGGGTTCTGCAGGGTTCCGTAGGGACCCGTAGAGTTCCGTAGTGGCTGGTAAAGTTCCGTAGGGCCCTGTGGGGTTCTGTATGGACCTGTAGGGTTCCGTAGGGGCCTGCAGGGTTCCGTAAGTGCCCGCAGGTGTCTGTAGGGTTCCGTAGGGGTCTGTAGGGTTCCGTAGGCACCTGCAGTGTTCTGTAGGAGCCCATAGGGTTTTAGTGAGGTTCCGTTGTGTTGCTAAGGGTCTTGTAGAGTGCTGTCGGGTCCTGGAGTATTCTGTAGGGTTCCAGAGGGGCTGGTAGGGTTCCGTCAAAATCTGAAGGGTTCCCTAGGGGCCCATAGAGTCCCGTAGATTTCCGTAGGGACCTGTAGGGTTGTGTAAGTGCCCGCAGAAGTCTGTAGGAGTCTGTGGGATTCTGTAAGGTTCCGGAGGGTTCTGCAGGGTTCCGTAGGGACGCGTAGAGTTCCGTAGTGGCTGGTAAAGTTCCGTAGGGCCCTGTGGGGTTCTGTATGGACCTGTAGGGTTCCGTAGGGGCCTGCAGGGTTCCGTAAGTGCCCGCAGGTGTCTGTAGGGTTCCGTAGGGGTCTGTAGGGTTCCGTAGGCACCTGCAGTGTTCTGTAGGAGCCCATAGGGTTTTAGTGAGGTTCCGTTGTGTTGCTAAGGGTCTTGTAGAGTGCTGTCGGGTCCTGGAGTATTCTGTAGGGTTCCAGAGGGGCTGGTAGGGTTCCGTCGAAATCTGAAGGGTTCCCTAGGGGCCCATAGAGTCCCGTAGATTTCCGTAGGGGCCTGTAGGGTTGTGTAAGTGCCCGCAGGGGTTGGTAGGAGCTTGTAGGGTGCCATATGTTTCCGGAGGGTTGTGTAGGGTTCCGTAGGGGCCTGTGGTGTTCCCTAGGGGCCTGTAGAGTCTCGTACAGTTCCGTAGGGTCCTGTAGGTTTCCATAAGCGCCCGCAGAGGTCTGAAGGGGCCCGTACTGTTCCGTAAGGATCCATAGGGTTCCGTAGAGCTTCGTAGGTTCCCTAGAGGCCTCTGGAGTACCACAGGAGCCAGTAGTGTTCCGTAGGGTCCTCTAGGGTTGTGTAAGTGCCCGCAGAAGTCTGTAGGAGTCTGTGGGATTCTGTAAGGTTCCGGAGGGTTCTGCAGGGTTCCGTAGGGACCCGTAGAGTTCCGTAGTGGCTGGTAAAGTTCCCTAGGGCCCTGTGGGGTTCTGTATGGACCTGTAGGGTTCCGTAGGGGCCTGCAGGGTTCCGTAAGTGCCCGCAGGTGTCTGTAGGGTTCCGTAGGGGTCTGTAGGGTTCCGTAGGCACCTGCAGTGTTCTGTAGGAGCCCATAGGGTTTTAGTGAGGTTCCGTTGTGTTGCTAAGGGTCTTGTAGAGTGCTGTCGGGTCCTGGAGTATTCTGTAGGGTTCCAGAGGGCCTCGTAGGGTTCCATCGAAATCCATAGGGTTCCCTAGGGGCCCATAGAGTCCCGTAGATTTCCGTAGGGACCTGTAGGGTTGTGTAAGTGCCCGCAGAAGTCTGTAGGAGTCTGTGGGATTCTGTAAGGTTCCGGAGGGTTCTGCAGGGTTCCGTAGGGACCCGTAGAGTTCCGTAGTGGCTGGTAAAGTTCCGTAGGGCCCTGTGGGGTTCTGTATGGACCTGTGGGGTTCTGTATGGACCTTTAGGGTTCCGTAGGGGCCTGCAGGGTTCCGTAGGTGCCCGCAGGTGTCTGTAGGGTTCCGTAGGGGTCTGTAGGGTTCCGTAGGCACCTGCAGTGTTCTGTAGGAGCCCATAGGGTTTTAGTGAGGTTCCGTTGTGTTGCTAAGGGTCTTGTAGAGTGCTGTCGGGTCCTGGAGTATTCTGTAGGGTTCCAGAGGGGCTGGTAGGGTTCCATCGAAATCCATAGGGTTCCCTAGGGGCCCATAGAGTCCCGTAGATTTCCGTAGGGGCCTGTAGGGTTGTGTAAGTGCCCGCAGGGGTTGGTAGGAGCTTGTAGGGTGCCATATGTTTCCGGAGGGTTGTGTAGGGTTCCGTAGGGGCCTGTGGTGTTCCCTAGGGGCCTGTAGAGTCTCGTACAGTTCCGTAGGGTCCTGTAGGTTTCCATAAGCGCCCGCAGAGGTCTGAAGGGGCCCGTACTGTTCCGTAAGGATCCATAGGGTTCCGTAGAGCTTCGTAGGTTCCCTAGAGGCCTCTGGAGTACCGCAGGAGCCAGTAGTGTTCCGTAGGGTCCTCTAGGGTTGAGTAAGTGCCCGCAGGAGTCTGTAGGAATCCGTGGGATTCTGTAAGGTTCTGGAGGGTTCTGCAGGGTTCCGTAGGGGCCCGTAGAGTTCCATAGTGGCTGGTAAAGTTCCCTAGGGCCCTGTACCGTTCCGTAACTGCCTGCAAGGGTCTTTAGGCTTCCGTAGGGGCTGGTAGGGTTCCATAAAGTTCCGTGGGTTCCTGCAGAGTTCTGCAAGTGCCCGCAAGGGCCTGTAGGGGCCCACAGTGTTTCTGCCAGGTTCCGTAGAGTTCCGTAGGGGCCATATTTTTCTGTAGTGGCTGGTAGTATTCTGTAGGGGTCTGTAGGGTTCCGTAGGCGCCTGCAGTGTTCTGTAGGAGCCCATAGGGTTTTAGTGAGGTTCCGTTGTGTTGCTAAGGGTCTTGTAGAGTGCTGTCGGGTCCTGGAGTATTCTGTAGGGTTCCAGAGGGGCTGGTAGGGTTCCATCGAAATCCATAGGGTTCCCTAGGGGCCCATAGAGTCCCGTAGATTTCCGTAGGGACCTGTAGGGTTGTGTAAGTGCCCGCAGAAGTCTGTAGGAGTCTGTGGGATTCTGTAAGGTTCCGGAGGGTTCTGCAGGGTTCCGTAGGGACGCGTAGAGTTCCGTAGTGGCTGGTAAAGTTCCGTAGGGCCCTGTGGGGTTCTGTATGGACCTGTAGGGTTCCGTAGGGGCCTGCAGGGTTCCGTAAGTGCCCGCAGGTGTCTGTAGGGTTCCGTAGGGGTCTGTAGGGTTCCGTAGGCACCTGCAGTGTTCTGTAGGAGCCCATAGGGTTTTAGTGAGGTTCCGTTGTGTTGCTAAGGGTCTTGTAGAGTGCTGTCGGGTCCTGGAGTATTCTGTAGGGTTCCAGAGGGGCTGGTAGGGTTCCGTCGAAATCTGAAGGGTTCCCTAGGGGCCCATAGAGTCCCGTAGATTTCCGTAGGGGCCTGTAGGGTTGTGTAAGTGCCCGCAGGGGTTGGTAGGAGCTTGTAGGGTGCCATATGTTTCCGGAGGGTTGTGTAGGGTTCCGTAGGGGCCTGTGGTGTTCCCTAGGGGCCTGTAGAGTCTCGTACAGTTCCGTAGGGTCCTGTAGGTTTCCATAAGCGCCCGCAGAGGTCTGAAGGGGCCCGTACTGTTCCGTAAGGATCCATAGGGTTCCGTAGAGCTTCGTAGGTTCCCTAGAGGCCTCTGGAGTACCGCAGGAGCCAGGAGTGTTCCGTAGGGTCCTCTAGGGTTGTGTAAGTGCCCGCAGAAGTCTGTAGGAGTCTGTGGGATTCTGTAAGGTTCTGGAGGGTTCTGCAGGGTTCCGTAGGGGCCCGTAGAGTTCCGTAGTGGCTGGTAAAGTTCCCTAGGGCCCTGTACCGTTCCGTAACTGCCTGCAAGGGTCTTTAGGCTTCCGTAGGGGCTGGTAGGGTTCCATAAAGTTCCGTGGGTTCCTGCAGAGTTCTGCAAGTGCCCGCAAGGGCCTGTAGGGGCCCACAGTGTTTCTGCCAGGTTCCGTAGAGTTCCGTAGGGGCCATATTTTTCTGTAGTGGCTGGTAGTATTCTGTAGGGGTCTGTAGGGTTCCGTAGGCGCCTGCAGTGTTCTGTAGGAGCCCATAGGGTTTTAGTGAGGTTCCGTTGTGTTGCTAAGGGTCTTGTAGAGTGCTGTCGGGTCCTGGAGTATTCTGTAGGGTTCCAGAGGGCCTCGTAGGGTTCCATCGAAATCTATAGGGTTCCCTAGGGGCCCATAGAGTCCCGTAGATTTCCGTAGGGACCTGTAGGGTTGTGTAAGTGCCCGCAGAAGTCTGTAGGAGTCTGTGGGATTCTGTAAGGTTCCGGAGGGTTCTGCAGGGTTCCGTAGGGACGCGTAGAGTTCCGTAGTGGCTGGTAAAGTTCCGTAGGGCCCTGTGGGGTTCTGTATGGACCTGTAGGGTTCCGTAGGGGCCTGCAGGTTTCCGTAAGTGCCCGCAGGTGTCTGTAGGGTTCCGTAGGGGTCTGTAGGGTTCCGTAGGCACCTGCAGTGTTCTGTAGGAGCCCATAGGGTTTTAGTGAGGTTCCGTTGTGTTGCTAAGGGTCTTGTAGAGTGCTGTCGGGTCCTGGAGTATTCTGTAGGGTTCCAGAGGGGCTGGTAGGGTTCCGTCGAAATCTGAAGGGTTCCCTAGGGGCCCGTAGAGTCCCGTAGATTTCCGTAGGGGCCTGTAGGGTTGTGTAAGTGCCCGCAGGGGTTGGTAGGAGCTTGTAGGGTGCCATATGTTTCCGGAGGGTCGTGTAGGGTTCCGTAGGGGCCTGTGGTGTTCCCTAGGGGCCTGTAGAGTCTCGTACAGTTCCGTAGGGTCCTGTAGGTTTCCATAAGCGCCCGCAGAGGTCTGAAGGGGCCCGTACTGTTCCGTAAGGATCCATAGGGTTCCGTAGAGCTTCGTAGGTTCCCTAGAGGCCTCTGGAGTACCGCAGGAGCCAGTAGTGTTCCGTAGGGTCCTCTAGGGTTGAGTAAGTGCCCGCAGGAGTCTGTAGGAATCCGTGGGATTCTCTAAGGTTCTGGAGGGTTCTGCAGGGTTCCGTAGGGGCCCGTAGAGTTCCATAGTGGCTGGTAAAGTTCCCTAGGGCCCTGTACCGTTCCGTAACTGCCTGCAAGGGTCTTTAGGCTTCCGTAGGGGCTGGTAGGGTTCCATAAAGTTCCGTGGGTTCCTGCAGAGTTCTGCAAGTGCCCGCAAGGGCCTGTAGGGGCCCACAGTGTTTCTGCCAGGTTCCGTAGAGTTCCGTAGGGGCCATATTTTTCTGTAGTGGCTGGTAGTATTCTGTAGGGGTCTGTAGGGTTCCGTAGGCGCCTGCAGTGTTCTGTAGGAGCCCATAGGGTTTTAGTGAGGTTCCGTTGTGTTGCTAAGGGTCTTGTAGAGTGCTGTCGGGTCCTGGAGTATTCTGTAGGGTTCCAGAGGGGCTGGTAGGGTTCCATCGAAATCCATAGGGTTCCCTAGGGGCCCATAGAGTCCCGTAGATTTCCGTAGGGACCTGTAGGGTTGTGTAAGTGCCCGCAGAAGTCTGTAGGAGTCTGTGGGATTCTGTAAGGTTCCGGAGGGTTCTGCAGGGTTCCGTAGGGACGCGTAGAGTTCCGTAGTGGCTGGTAAAGTTCCGTAGGGCCCTGTGGGGTTCTGTATGGACCTGTAGGGTTCCGTAGGGGCCTGCAGGGTTCCGTAAGTGCCCGCAGGTGTCTGTAGGGTTCCGTAGGGGTCTGTAGGGTTCCGTAGGCACCTGCAGTGTTCTGTAGGAGCCCATAGGGTTTTAGTGAGGTTCCGTTGTGTTGCTAAGGGTCTTGTAGAGTGCTGTCGGGTCCTGGAGTATTCTGTAGGGTTCCAGAGGGGCTGGTAGGGTTCCGTCGAAATCTGAAGGGTTCCCTAGGGGCCCATAGAGTCCCGTAGATTTCCGTAGGGGCCTGTAGGGTTGTGTAAGTGCCCGCAGGGGTTGGTAGGAGCTTGTAGGGTGCCATATGTTTCCGGAGGGTTGTGTAGGGTTCCGTAGGGGCCTGTGGTGTTCCCTAGGGGCCTGTAGAGTCTCGTACAGTTCCGTAGGGTCCTGTAGGTTTCCATAAGCGCCCGCAGAGGTCTGAAGGGGCCCGTACTGTTCCGTAAGGATCCATAGGGTTCCGTAGAGCTTCGTAGGTTCCCTAGAGGCCTCTGGAGTACCGCAGGAGCCAGGAGTGTTCCGTAGGGTCCTCTAGGGTTGTGTAAGTGCCCGCAGAAGTCTGTAGGAGTCTGTGGGATTCTGTAAGGTTCTGGAGGGTTCTGCAGGGTTCCGTAGGGGCCCGTAGAGTTCCGTAGTGGCTGGTAAAGTTCCCTAGGGCCCTGTACCGTTCCGTAACTGCCTGCAAGGGTCTTTAGGCTTCCGTAGGGGCTGGTAGGGTTCCATAAAGTTCCGTGGGTTCCTGCAGAGTTCTGCAAGTGCCCGCAAGGGCCTGTAGGGGCCCACAGTGTTTCTGCCAGGTTCCGTAGAGTTCCGTAGGGGCCATATTTTTCTGTAGTGGCTGGTAGTATTCTGTAGGGGTCTGTAGGGTTCCGTAGGCGCCTGCAGTGTTCTGTAGGAGCCCATAGGGTTTTAGTGAGGTTCCGTTGTGTTGCTAAGGGTCTTGTAGAGTGCTGTCGGGTCCTGGAGTATTCTGTAGGGTTCCAGAGGGCCTCGTAGGGTTCCATCGAAATCTATAGGGTTCCCTAGGGGCCCATAGAGTCCCGTAGATTTCCGTAGGGACCTGTAGGGTTGTGTAAGTGCCCGCAGAAGTCTGTAGGAGTCTGTGGGATTCTGTAAGGTTCCGGAGGGTTCTGCAGGGTTCCGTAGGGACGCGTAGAGTTCCGTAGTGGCTGGTAAAGTTCCGTAGGGCCCTGTGGGGTTCTGTATGGACCTGTAGGGTTCCGTAGGGGCCTGCAGGTTTCCGTAAGTGCCCGCAGGTGTCTGTAGGGTTCCGTAGGGGTCTGTAGGGTTCCGTAGGCACCTGCAGTGTTCTGTAGGAGCCCATAGGGTTTTAGTGAGGTTCCGTTGTGTTGCTAAGGGTCTTGTAGAGTGCTGTCGGGTCCTGGAGTATTCTGTAGGGTTCCAGAGGGGCTGGTAGGGTTCCGTCGAAATCTGAAGGGTTCCCTAGGGGCCCGTAGAGTCCCGTAGATTTCCGGAGGGGCCTGTAGGGTTGTGTAAGTGCCCGCAGGGGTTGGTAGGAGCTTGTAGGGTGCCATATGTTTCCGGAGGGTCGTGTAGGGTTCCGTAGGGGCCTGTGGTGTTCCCTAGGGGCCTGTAGAGTCTCGTACAGTTCCGTAGGGTCCTGTAGGTTTCCATAAGCGCCCGCAGAGGTCTGAAGGGGCCCGTACTGTTCCGTAAGGATCCATAGGGTTCCGTAGAGCTTCGTAGGTTCCCTAGAGGCCTCTGGAGTACCGCAGGAGCCAGTAGTGTTCCGTAGGGTCCTCTAGGGTTGAGTAAGTGCCCGCAGGAGTCTGTAGGAATCCGTGGGATTCTCTAAGGTTCTGGAGGGTTCTGCAGGGTTCCGTAGGGGCCCGTAGAGTTCCGTAGTGGCTGGTAAAGTTCCCTAGGGCCCTGTACCGTTCCGTAACTGCCTGCAAGGGTCTTTAGGCTTCCGTAGGGGCTGGTAGGGTTCCATAAAGTTCCGTGGGTTCCTGCAGAGTTCTGCAAGTGCCCGCAAGGGCCTGTAGGGGCCCACAGTGTTTCTGTCAGGTTCCGTAGAGTTCCGTAGGGGCCATATTTTTCTGTAGTGGCTGGTAGTATTCTGTAGGGGTCTGTAGGGTTCCGTAGGCGCCTGCAGTGTTCTGTAGGAGCCCATAGGGTTTTAGTGAGGTTCCGTTGTGTTGCTAAGGGTCTTGTAGAGTGCTGTCGGGTCCTGGAGTATTCTGTAGGGTTCCAGAGGGCCTCGTAGGGTTCCATCGAAATCTATAGGGTTCCCTAGGGGCCCATAGAGTCCCGTAGATTTCCGTAGGGACCTGTAGGGTTGTGTAAGTGCCCGCAGAAGTCTGTAGGAGTCTGTGGGATTCTGTAAGGTTCCGGAGGGTTCTGCAGGGTTCCGTAGGGACCCGTAGAGTTCCGTAGTGGCTGGTAAAGTTCCGTAGGGCCCTGTGGGGTTCTGTATGGACCTGTAGGGTTCCGTAGGGGCCTGCAGGGTTCCGTAAGTGCCCGCAGGTGTCTGTAGGGTTCCGTAGGGGTCTGTAGGGTTCCGTAGGCACCTGCAGTGTTCTGTAGGAGCCCATAGGGTTTTAGTGAGGTTCCGTTGTGTTGCTAAGGGTCTTGTAGAGTGCTGTCGGGTCCCGGAGTATTCTGTAGGGTTCCAGAGGGGCTGGTAGGGTTCCGTCGAAATCTGAAGGGTTCCCTAGGGGCCCGTAGAGTCCCGTAGATTTCCGTAGGGGCCTGTAGGGTTGTGTAAGTGCCCGCAGGGGTTGGTAGGAGCTTGTAGGGTGCCATATGTTTCCGGAGGGTTGTGTAGGGTTCCGTAGGGGCCTGTGGTGTTCCCTAGGGGCCTGTAGAGTCTCGTACAGTTCCGTAGGGTCCTGTAGGTTTCCATAAGCGCCCGCAGAGGTCTGAAGGGGCCCGTACTGTTCCGTAAGGATCCATAGGGTTCCGTAGAGCTTCGTAGGTTCCCTAGAGGCCTCTGGAGTACCGCAGGAGCCAGGAGTGTTCCGTAGGGACCTCTAGGGTTGAGTAAGTGCCCGCAGGAGTCTGTAGGAATCCGTGGGATTCTCTAAGGTTCTGGAGGGTTCTGCAGGGTTCCGTAGGGGCCCGTAGAGTTCCGTAGTGGCTTTTAAAGTTCCCTAGGGCCCTGTACCGTTCCGTAACTGCCTGCAAGGGTCTTTAGGCTTCCGTAGGGGCTGGTAGGGTTCCATAAAGTTCCGTGGGTTCCTGCAGAGTTCTGCAAGTGCCCGCAAGGGCCTGTAGGGGCCCACAGTGTTTCTGCCAGGTTCCGTAGAGTTCCGTAGGGGCCATATTTTTCTGTAGTGGCTGGTAGTATTCTGTAGGGGTCTGTAGGGTTCCGTAGGCGCCTGCAGTGTTCTGTAGGAGCCCATAGGGTTTTAGTGAGGTTCCGTTGTGTTGCTAAGGGTCTTGTAGAGTGCTGTCGGGTCCTGGAGTATTCTGTAGGGTTCCAGAGGGCCTCGTAGGGTTCCATCGAAATCTATAGGGTTCCCTAGGGGCCCATAGAGTCCCGTAGATTTCCGTAGGGACCTGTAGGGTTGTGTAAGTGCCCGCAGAAGTCTGTAGGAGTCTGTGGGATTCTGTAAGGTTCCGGAGGGTTCTGCAGGGTTCCGTAGGGACCCGTAGAGTTCCGTAGTGGCTGGTAAAGTTCCGTAGGGCCCTGTGGGGTTCTGTATGGACCTGTAGGGTTCCGTAGGGGCCTGCAGGTTTCCGTAAGTGCCCGCAGGTGTCTGTAGGGTTCCGTAGGGGTCTGTAGGGTTCCGTAGGCACCTGCAGTGTTCTGTAGGAGCCCATAGGGTTTTAGTGAGGTTCCGTTGTGTTGCTAAGGGTCTTGTAGAGTGCTGTCGGGTCCTGGAGTATTCTGTAGGGTTCCAGAGGGGCTGGTAGGGTTCCGTCGAAATCTGAAGGGTTCCCTAGGGGCCCGTAGAGTCCCGTAGATTTCCGGAGGGGCCTGTAGGGTTGTGTAAGTGCCCGCAGGGGTTGGTAGGAGCTTGTAGGGTGCCATATGTTTCCGGAGGGTTGTGTAGGGTTCCGTAGGGGCCTGTGGTGTTCCCTAGGGGCCTGTAGAGTCTCGTACAGTTCCGTAGGGTCCTGTAGGTTTCCATAAGCGCCCGCAGAGGTCTGAAGGGGCCCGTACTGTTCCGTAAGGATCCATAGGGTTCCGTAGAGCTTCGTAGGTTCCCTAGAGGCCTCTGGAGTACCGCAGGAGCCAGTAGTGTTCCGTAGGGTCCTCTAGGGTTGAGTAAGTGCCCGCAGGAGTCTGTAGGAATCCGTGGGATTCTCTAAGGTTCTGGAGGGTTCTGCAGGGTTCCGTAGGGGCCCGTAGAGTTCCGTAGTGGCTGGTAAAGTTCCCTAGGGCCCTGTACCGTTCCGTAACTGCCTGCAAGGGTCTTTAGGCTTCCGTAGGGGCTGGTAGGGTTCCATAAAGTTCCGTGGGTTCCTGCAGAGTTCTGCAAGTGCCCGCAAGGGCCTGTAGGGGCCCACAGTGTTTCTGTCAGGTTCCGTAGAGTTCCGTAGGGGCCATATTTTTCTGTAGTGGCTGGTAGTATTCTGTAGGGGTCTGTAGGGTTCCGTAGGCGCCTGCAGTGTTCTGTAGGAGCCCATAGGGTTTTAGTGAGGTTCCGTTGTGTTGCTAAGGGTCTTGTAGAGTGCTGTCGGGTCCTGGAGTATTCTGTAGGGTTCCAGAGGGCCTCGTAGGGTTCCATCGAAATCTATAGGGTTCCCTAGGGGCCCATAGAGTCCCGTAGATTTCCATAGGGACCTGTAGGGTTGTGTAAGTGCCCGCAGAAGTCTGTAGGAGTCTGTGGGATTCTGTAAGGTTCCGGAGGGTTCTGCAGGGTTCCGTAGGGACCCGTAGAGTTCCGTAGTGGCTGGTAAAGTTCCGTAGGGCCCTGTGGGGTTCTGTATGGACCTGTAGGGTTCCGTAGGGGCCTGCAGGGTTCCGTAAGTGCCCGCAGGTGTCTGTAGGGTTCCGTAGGGGTCTGTAGGGTTCCGTAGGCACCTGCAGTGTTCTGTAGGAGCCCATAGGGTTTTAGTGAGGTTCCGTTGTGTTGCTAAGGGTCTTGTAGAGTGCTGTCGGGTCCCGGAGTATTCTGTAGGGTTCCAGAGGGGCTGGTAGGGTTCCGTCGAAATCTGAAGGGTTCCCTAGGGGCCCGTAGAGTCCCGTAGATTTCCGTAGGGGCCTGTAGGGTTGTGTAAGTGCCCGCAGGGGTTGGTAGGAGCTTGTAGGGTGCCATATGTTTCCGGAGGGTTGTGTAGGGTTCCGTAGGGGCCTGTGGTGTTCCCTAGGGGCCTGTAGAGTCTCGTACAGTTCCGTAGGGTCCTGTAGGTTTCCATAAGCGCCCGCAGAGGTCTGAAGGGGCCCGTACTGTTCCGTAAGGATCCATAGGGTTCCGTAGAGCTTCGTAGGTTCCCTAGAGGCCTCTGGAGTACCGCAGGAGCCAGGAGTGTTCCGTAGGGACCTCTAGGGTTGAGTAAGTGCCCGCAGGAGTCTGTAGGAATCCGTGGGATTCTGTAAGGTTCTGGAGGGTTCTGCAGGGTTCCGTAGGGGCCCGTAGAGTTCCATAGTGGCTGGTAAAGTTCCCTAGGGCCCTGTACCGTTCCGTAACTGCCTGCAAGGGTCTTTAGGCTTCCGTAGGGGCTGGTAGGGTTCCATAAAGTTCCGTGGGTTCCTGCAGAGTTCTGCAAGTGCCCGCAAGGGCCTGTAGGGGCCCACAGTGTTTCTGCCAGGTTCCGTAGAGTTCCGTAGGGGCCATATTTTTCTGTAGTGGCTGGTAGTATTCTGTAGGGGTCTGTAGGGTTCCGTAGGCGCCTGCAGTGTTCTGTAGGAGCCCATAGGGTTTTAGTGAGGTTCCGTTGTGTTGCTAAGGGTCTTGTAGAGTGCTGTCGGGTCCTGGAGTATTCTGTAGGGTTCCAGAGGGCCTCGTAGGGTTCCATCGAAATCTATAGGGTTCCCTAGGGGCCCATAGAGTCCCGTAGATTTCCGTAGGGACCTGTAGGGTTGTGTAAGTGCCCGCAGAAGTCTGTAGGAGTCTGTGGGATTCTGTAAGGTTCCGGAGGGTTCTGCAGGGTTCCGTAGGGACCCGTAGAGTTCCGTAGTGGCTGGTAAAGTTCCGTAGGGCCCTGTGGGGTTCTGTATGGACCTGTAGGGTTCCGTAGGGGCCTGCAGGGTTCCGTAAGTGCCCGCAGGTGTCTGTAGGGTTCCGTAGGGGTCTGTAGGGTTCCGTAGGCACCTGCAGTGTTCTGTAGGAGCCCATAGGGTTTTAGTGAGGTTCCGTTGTGTTGCTAAGGGTCTTGTAGAGTGCTGTCGGGTCCCGGAGTATTCTGTAGGGTTCCAGAGGGCCTCGTAGGGTTCCATCGAAATCTATAGGGTTCCCTAGGGGCCCATAGAGTCCCGTAGATTTCCGTAGGGACCTGTAGGGTTGTGTAAGTGCCCGCAGAAGTCTGTAGGAGTCTGTGGGATTCTGTAAGGTTCCGGAGGGTTCTGCAGGGTTCCGTAGGGACCCGTAGAGTTCCGTAGTGGCTGGTAAAGTTCCGTAGGGCCCTGTGGGGTTCTGTATGGACCTGTAGGGTTCCGTAGGGGCCTGCAGGTTTCCGTAAGTGCCCGCAGGTGTCTGTAGGGTTCCGTAGGGGTCTGTAGGGTTCCGTAGGCACCTGCAGTGTTCTGTAGGAGCCCATAGGGTTTTAGTGAGGTTCCGTTGTGTTGCTAAGGGTCTTGTAGAGTGCTGTCGGGTCCTGGAGTATTCTGTAGGGTTCCAGAGGGGCTGGTAGGGTTCCGTCGAAATCTGAAGGGTTCCCTAGGGGCCCGTAGAGTCCCGTAGATTTCCGGAGGGGCCTGTAGGGTTGTGTAAGTGCCCGCAGGGGTTGGTAGGAGCTTGTAGGGTGCCATATGTTTCCGGAGGGTCGTGTAGGGTTCCGTAGGGGCCTGTGGTGTTCCCTAGGGGCCTGTAGAGTCTCGTACAGTTCCGTAGGGTCCTGTAGGTTTCCATAAGCGCCCGCAGAGGTCTGAAGGGGCCCGTACTGTTCCGTAAGGATCCATAGGGTTCCGTAGAGCTTCGTAGGTTCCCTAGAGGCCTCTGGAGTACCGCAGGAGCCAGTAGTGTTCCGTAGGGTCCTCTAGGGTTGAGTAAGTGCCCGCAGGAGTCTGTAGGAATCCGTGGGATTCTCTAAGGTTCTGGAGGGTTCTGCAGGGTTCCGTAGGGGCCCGTAGAGTTCCGTAGTGGCTGGTAAAGTTCCCTAGGGCCCTGTACCGTTCCGTAACTGCCTGCAAGGGTCTTTAGGCTTCCGTAGGGGCTGGTAGGGTTCCATAAAGTTCCGTGGGTTCCTGCAGAGTTCTGCAAGTGCCCGCAAGGGCCTGTAGGGGCCCACAGTGTTTCTGTCAGGTTCCGTAGAGTTCCGTAGGGGCCATATTTTTCTGTAGTGGCTGGTAGTATTCTGTAGGGGTCTGTAGGGTTCCGTAGGCGCCTGCAGTGTTCTGTAGGAGCCCATAGGGTTTTAGTGAGGTTCCGTTGTGTTGCTAAGGGTCTTGTAGAGTGCTGTCGGGTCCTGGAGTATTCTGTAGGGTTCCAGAGGGCCTCGTAGGGTTCCATCGAAATCTATAGGGTTCCCTAGGGGCCCATAGAGTCCCGTAGATTTCCATAGGGACCTGTAGGGTTGTGTAAGTGCCCGCAGAAGTCTGTAGGAGTCTGTGGGATTCTGTAAGGTTCCAGAGGGTTCTGCAGGGTTCCGTAGGGACCCGTAGAGTTCCGTAGTGGCTGGTAAAGTTCCGTAGGGCCCTGTGGGGTTCTGTATGGACCTGTAGGGTTCCGTAGGGGCCTGCAGGGTTCCGTAAGTGCCCGCAGGTGTCTGTAGGGTTCCGTAGGGGTCTGTAGGGTTCCGTAGGCACCTGCAGTGTTCTGTAGGAGCCCACAGGGTTTTAGTGAGGTTCCGTTGTGTTGCTAAGGGTCTTGTAGAGTGCTGTCGGGTCCCGGAGTATTCTGTAGGGTTCCAGAGGGGCTGGTAGGGTTCCGTCGAAATCTGAAGGGTTCCCTAGGGGCCCGTAGAGTCCCGTAGATTTCCGTAGGGGCCTGTAGGGTTGTGTAAGTGCCCGCAGGGGTTGGTAGGAGCTTGTAGGGTGCCATATGTTTCCGGAGGGTTGTGTAGGGTTCCGTAGGGGCCTGTGGTGTTCCCTAGGGGCCTGTAGAGTCTCGTACAGTTCCGTAGGGTCCTGTAGGTTTCCATAAGCGCCCGCAGAGGTCTGAAGGGGCCCGTACTGTTCCGTAAGGATCCATAGGGTTCCGTAGAGCTTCGTAGGTTCCCTAGAGGCCTCTGGAGTACCGCAGGAGCCAGTAGTGTTCCGTAGGGTCCTCTAGGGTTGAGTAAGTGCCCGCAGGAGTCTGTAGGAATCCGTGGGATTCTCTAAGGTTCTGGAGGGTTCTGCAGGGTTCCGTAGGGGCCCGTAGAGTTCCGTAGTGGCTTTTAAAGTTCCCTAGGGCCCTGTACCGTTCCGTAACTGCCTGCAAGGGTCTTTAGGCTTCCGTAGGGGCTGGTAGGGTTCCATAAAGTTCCGTGGGTTCCTGCAGAGTTCTGCAAGTGCCCGCAAGGGCCTGTAGGGGCCCACAGTGTTTCTGCCAGGTTCCGTAGAGTTCCGTAGGGGCCATATTTTTCTGTAGTGGCTGGTAGTATTCTGTAGGGGTCTGTAGGGTTCCGTAGGCGCCTGCAGTGTTCTGTAGGAGCCCATAGGGTTTTAGTGAGGTTCCGTTGTGTTGCTAAGGGTCTTGTAGAGTGCTGTCGGGTCCTGGAGTATTCTGTAGGGTTCCAGAGGGCCTCGTAGGGTTCCATCGAAATCTATAGGGTTCCCTAGGGGCCCATAGAGTCCCGTAGATTTCCGTAGGGACCTGTAGGGTTGTGTAAGTGCCCGCAGAAGTCTGTAGGAGTCTGTGGGATTCTGTAAGGTTCCGGAGGGTTCTGCAGGGTTCCGTAGGGACCCGTAGAGTTCCGTAGTGGCTGGTAAAGTTCCCTAGGGCCCTGTGGGGTTCTGTATGGACCTGTAGGGTTCCGTAGGGGCCTGCAGGTTTCCGTAAGTGCCCGCAGGTGTCTGTAGGGTTCCGTAGGGGTCTGTAGGGTTCCGTAGGCACCTGCAGTGTTCTGTAGGAGCCCATAGGGTTTTAGTGAGGTTCCGTTGTGTTGCTAAGGGTCTTGTAGAGTGCTGTCGGGTCCTGGAGTATTCTGTAGGGTTCCAGAGGGGCTGGTAGGGTTCCGTCGAAATCTGAAGGGTTCCCTAGGGGCCCGTAGAGTCCCGTAGATTTCCGGAGGGGCCTGTAGGGTTGTGTAAGTGCCCGCAGGGGTTGGTAGGAGCTTGTAGGGTGCCATATGTTTCCGGAGGGTTGTGTAGGGTTCCGTAGGGGCCTGTGGTGTTCCCTAGGGGCCTGTAGAGTCTCGTACAGTTCCGTAGGGTCCTGTAGGTTTCCATAAGCGCCCGCAGAGGTCTGAAGGGGCCCGTACTGTTCCGTAAGGATCCATAGGGTTCCGTAGAGCTTCGTAGGTTCCCTAGAGGCCTCTGGAGTACCGCAGGAGCCAGTAGTGTTCCGTAGGGTCCTCTAGGGTTGAGTAAGTGCCCGCAGGAGTCTGTAGGAATCCGTGGGATTCTCTAAGGTTCTGGAGGGTTCTGCAGGGTTCCGTAGGGGCCCGTAGAGTTCCGTAGTGGCTGGTAAAGTTCCCTAGGGCCCTGTACCGTTCCGTAACTGCCTGCAAGGGTCTTTAGGCTTCCGTAGGGGCTGGTAGGGTTCCATAAAGTTCCGTGGGTTCCTGCAGAGTTCTGCAAGTGCCCGCAAGGGCCTGTAGGGGCCCACAGTGTTTCTGTCAGGTTCCGTAGAGTTCCGTAGGGGCCATATTTTTCTGTAGTGGCTGGTAGTATTCTGTAGGGGTCTGTAGGGTTCCGTAGGCGCCTGCAGTGTTCTGTAGGAGCCCATAGGGTTTTAGTGAGGTTCCGTTGTGTTGCTAAGGGTCTTGTAGAGTGCTGTCGGGTCCTGGAGTATTCTGTAGGGTTCCAGAGGGCCTCGTAGGGTTCCATCGAAATCTATAGGGTTCCCTAGGGGCCCATAGAGTCCCGTAGATTTCCATAGGGACCTGTAGGGTTGTGTAAGTGCCCGCAGAAGTCTGTAGGAGTCTGTGGGATTCTGTAAGGTTCCGGAGGGTTCTGCAGGGTTCCGTAGGGACCCGTAGAGTTCCGTAGTGGCTGGTAAAGTTCCGTAGGGCCCTGTGGGGTTCTGTATGGACCTGTAGGGTTCCGTAGGGGCCTGCAGGGTTCCGTAAGTGCCCGCAGGTGTCTGTAGGGTTCCGTAGGGGTCTGTAGGGTTCCGTAGGCACCTGCAGTGTTCTGTAGGAGCCCATAGGGTTTTAGTGAGGTTCCGTTGTGTTGCTAAGGGTCTTGTAGAGTGCTGTCGGGTCCCGGAGTATTCTGTAGGGTTCCAGAGGGGCTGGTAGGGTTCCGTCGAAATCTGAAGGGTTCCCTAGGGGCCCGTAGAGTCCCGTAGATTTCCGTAGGGGCCTGTAGGGTTGTGTAAGTGCCCGCAGGGGTTGGTAGGAGCTTGTAGGGTGCCATATGTTTCCGGAGGGTTGTGTAGGGTTCCGTAGGGGCCTGTGGTGTTCCCTAGGGGCCTGTAGAGTCTCGTACAGTTCCGTAGGGTCCTGTAGGTTTCCATAAGCGCCCGCAGAGGTCTGAAGGGGCCCGTACTGTTCCGTAAGGATCCATAGGGTTCCGTAGAGCTTCGTAGGTTCCCTAGAGGCCTCTGGAGTACCGCAGGAGCCAGGAGTGTTCCGTAGGGACCTCTAGGGTTGAGTAAGTGCCCGCAGGAGTCTGTAGGAATCCGTGGGATTCTCTAAGGTTCTGGAGGGTTCTGCAGGGTTCCGTAGGGGCCCGTAGAGTTCCGTAGTGGCTTTTAAAGTTCCCTAGGGCCCTGTACCGTTCCGTAACTGCCTGCAAGGGTCTTTAGGCTTCCGTAGGGGCTGGTAGGGTTCCATAAAGTTCCGTGGGTTCCTGCAGAGTTCTGCAAGTGCCCGCAAGGGCCTGTAGGGGCCCACAGTGTTTCTGCCAGGTTCCGTAGAGTTCCGTAGGGGCCATATTTTTCTGTAGTGGCTGGTAGTATTCTGTAGGGGTCTGTAGGGTTCCGTAGGCGCCTGCAGTGTTCTGTAGGAGCCCATAGGGTTTTAGTGAGGTTCCGTTGTGTTGCTAAGGGTCTTGTAGAGTGCTGTCGGGTCCTGGAGTATTCTGTAGGGTTCCAGAGGGCCTCGTAGGGTTCCATCGAAATCTATAGGGTTCCCTAGGGGCCCATAGAGTCCCGTAGATTTCCGTAGGGACCTGTAGGGTTGTGTAAGTGCCCGCAGAAGTCTGTAGGAGTCTGTGGGATTCTGTAAGGTTCCGGAGGGTTCTGCAGGGTTCCGTAGGGACCCGTAGAGTTCCGTAGTGGCTGGTAAAGTTCCGTAGGGCCCTGTGGGGTTCTGTATGGACCTGTAGGGTTCCGTAGGGGCCTGCAGGTTTCCGTAAGTGCCCGCAGGTGTCTGTAGGGTTCCGTAGGGGTCTGTAGGGTTCCGTAGGCACCTGCAGTGTTCTGTAGGAGCCCATAGGGTTTTAGTGAGGTTCCGTTGTGTTGCTAAGGGTCTTGTAGAGTGCTGTCGGGTCCTGGAGTATTCTGTAGGGTTCCAGAGGGGCTGGTAGGGTTCCGTCGAAATCTGTAGGGTTCCCTAGGGGCCCGTAGAGTCCCGTAGATTTCCGTAGGGGCCTGTAGGGTTGTGTAAGTGCCCGCAGGGGTTGGTAGGAGCTTGTAGGGTGCCATATGTTTCCGGAGGGTCGTGTAGGGTTCCGTAGGGGCCTGTGGTGTTCCCTAGGGGCCTGTAGAGTCTCGTACAGTTCCGTAGGGTCCTGTAGGTTTCCATAAGCGCCCGCAGAGGTCTGAAGGGGCCCGTACTGTTCCGTAAGGATCCATAGGGTTCCGTAGAGCTTCGTAGGTTCCCTAGAGGCCTCTGGAGTACCGCAGGAGCCAGTAGTGTTCCGTAGGGTCCTCTAGGGTTGAGTAAGTGCCCGCAGGAGTCTGTAGGAATCCGTGGGATTCTCTAAGGTTCTGGAGGGTTCTGCAGGGTTCCGTAGGGGCCCGTAGAGTTCCGTAGTGGCTGGTAAAGTTCCCTAGGGCCCTGTACCGTTCCGTAACTGCCTGCAAGGGTCTTTAGGCTTCCGTAGGGGCTGGTAGGGTTCCATAAAGTTCCGTGGGTTCCTGCAGAGTTCTGCAAGTGCCCGCAAGGGCCTGTAGGGGCCCACAGTGTTTCTGTCAGGTTCCGTAGAGTTCCGTAGGGGCCATATTTTTCTGTAGTGGCTGGTAGTATTCTGTAGGGGTCTGTAGGGTTCCGTAGGCGCCTGCAGTGTTCTGTAGGAGCCCATAGGGTTTTAGTGAGGTTCCGTTGTGTTGCTAAGGGTCTTGTAGAGTGCTGTCGGGTCCTGGAGTATTCTGTAGGGTTCCAGAGGGCCTCGTAGGGTTCCATCGAAATCTATAGGGTTCCCTAGGGGCCCATAGAGTCCCGTAGATTTCCATAGGGACCTGTAGGGTTGTGTAAGTGCCCGCAGAAGTCTGTAGGAGTCTGTGGGATTCTGTAAGGTTCCGGAGGGTTCTGCAGGGTTCCGTAGGGACCCGTAGAGTTCCGTAGTGGCTGGTAAAGTTCCGTAGGGCCCTGTGGGGTTCTGTATGGACCTGTAGGGTTCCGTAGGGGCCTGCAGGGTTCCGTAAGTGCCCGCAGGTGTCTGTAGGGTTCCGTAGGGGTCTGTAGGGTTCCGTAGGCACCTGCAGTGTTCTGTAGGAGCCCATAGGGTTTTAGTGAGGTTCCGTTGTGTTGCTAAGGGTCTTGTAGAGTGCTGTCGGGTCCCGGAGTATTCTGTAGGGTTCCAGAGGGGCTGGTAGGGTTCCGTCGAAATCTGAAGGGTTCCCTAGGGGCCCGTAGAGTCCCGTAGATTTCCGTAGGGGCCTGTAGGGTTGTGTAAGTGCCCGCAGGGGTTGGTAGGAGCTTGTAGGGTGCCATATGTTTCCGGAGGGTTGTGTAGGGTTCCGTAGGGGCCTGTGGTGTTCCCTAGGGGCCTGTAGAGTCTCGTACAGTTCCGTAGGGTCCTGTAGGTTTCCATAAGCGCCCGCAGAGGTCTGAAGGGGCCCGTACTGTTCCGTAAGGATCCATAGGGTTCCGTAGAGCTTCGTAGGTTCCCTAGAGGCCTCTGGAGTACCGCAGGAGCCAGGAGTGTTCCGTAGGGACCTCTAGGGTTGAGTAAGTGCCCGCAGGAGTCTGTAGGAATCCGTGGGATTCTCTAAGGTTCTGGAGGGTTCTGCAGGGTTCCGTAGGGGCCCGTAGAGTTCCGTAGTGGCTTTTAAAGTTCCCTAGGGCCCTGTACCGTTCCGTAACTGCCTGCAAGGGTCTTTAGGCTTCCGTAGGGGCTGGTAGGGTTCCATAAAGTTCCGTGGGTTCCTGCAGAGTTCTGCAAGTGCCCGCAAGGGCCTGTAGGGGCCCACAGTGTTTCTGCCAGGTTCCGTAGAGTTCCGTAGGGGCCATATTTTTCTGTAGTGGCTGGTAGTATTCTGTAGGGGTCTGTAGGGTTCCGTAGGCGCCTGCAGTGTTCTGTAGGAGCCCATAGGGTTTTAGTGAGGTTCCGTTGTGTTGCTAAGGGTCTTGTAGAGTGTTGTCGGGTCCTGGAGTATTCTGTAGGGTTCCAGAGGGCCTCGTAGGGTTCCATCGAAATCTATAGGGTTCCCTAGGGGCCCATAGAGTCCCGTAGATTTCCGTAGGGACCTGTAGGGTTGTGTAAGTGCCCGCAGAAGTCTGTAGGAGTCTGTGGGATTCTGTAAGGTTCCAGAGGGTTCTGCAGGGTTCCGTAGGGACCCGTAGAGTTCCGTAGTGGCTGGTAAAGTTCCGTAGGGCCCTGTGGGGTTCTGTATGGACCTGTAGGGTTCCGTAGGGGCCTGCAGGGTTCCGTAAGTGCCCGCAGGTGTCTGTAGGGTTCCGTAGGGGTCTGTAGGGTTCCGTAGGCACCTGCAGTGTTCTGTAGGAGCCCATAGGGTTTTAGTGAGGTTCCGTTGTGTTGCTAAGGGTCTTGTAGAGTGCTGTCAGGTCCTGGAGTATTCTGTAGGGTTCCAGAGGGGCTGGTAGGGTTCCGTCGAAATCTGTAGGGTTCCCTAGGGGCCCGTAGAGTCCCGTAGATTTCCGTAGGGGCCTGTAGGGTTGTGTAAGTGCCCGCAGGGGTTGGTAGGAGCTTGTAGGGTGTCATATGTTTCCGGAGGGTTGTGTAGGGTTCCGTAGGGGCCTGTGGTGTTCCCTAGGGGCCTGTAGAGTCTCGTACAGTTCCGTAGGGTCCTGTAGGTTTCCATAAGCGCCCGCAGAGGTCTGAAGGGGCCCGTACTGTTCCGTAAGGATCCATAGGGTTCCGTAGAGCTTCGTAGGTTCCCTAGAGGCCTCTGGAGTACCGCAGGAGCCAGGAGTGTTCTGTAGGGACCTCTAAGGTTGAGTAAGTGCCCGCAGGAGTCTGTAGGAATCCGTGGGATTCTGTAAGGTTCTGGAGGGTTCTGCAGGGTTCCGTAGGGGCCCGTAGAGTTCCATAGTGGCTGGTAAAGTTCCCTAGGGCCCTGTACCGTTCCGTAACTGCCTGCAAGGGTCTTTAGGCTTCCGTAGGGGCTGGTAGGGTTCCATAAAGTTCCGTGGGTTCCTGCAGAGTTCTGCAAGTGCCCGCAAGGCCCTGTAGGGGCCCACAGTGTTTCTGCCAGGTTCCGTAGAGTTCCGTAGGGGCCATATTTTTCTCTAGTGGCTGGTAGTATTCTGTAGGGGTCTGTAGGGTTCCGTAGGCGCCTGCAGTGTTCTGTAGGAGCCCATAGGGTTTTAGTGAGGTTCCGTTGTGTTGCTAAGGGTCTTGTAGAGTGCTGTCGGGTCCTGGAGTATTCTGTAGGGTTCCAGAGGGCCTCGTAGGGTTCCATCGAAATCTATAGGGTTCCCTAGGGGCCCATAGAGTCCCGTAGATTTCCGTAGGGACCTGTAGGGTTGTGTAAGTGCCCGCAGAAGTCTGTAGGAGTCTGTGGGATTCTGTAAGGTTCCGGAGGGTTCTGCAGGGTTCCGTAGGGACGCGTAGAGTTCCGTAGTGGCTGGTAAAGTTCCGTAGGGCCCTGTGGGGTTCTGTATGGACCTGTAGGGTTCCGTAGGGGCCTGCAGGGTTCCGTAAGTGCCCGCAGGTGTCTGTAGGGTTCCGTAGGGGTCTGTAGGGTTCCGTAGGCACCTGCAGTGTTCTGTAGGAGCCCATAGGGTTTTAGTGAGGTTCCGTTGTGTTGCTAAGGGTCTTGTAGAGTGCTGTCAGGTCCTGGAGTATTCTGTAGGGTTCCAGAGGGGCTGGTAGGGTTCCGTCGAAATCTGAAGGGTTCCCTAGGGGCCCATAGAGTCCCGTAGATTTCCGTAGGGGCCTGTAGGGTTGTGTAAGTGCCCGCAGGGGTTGGTAGGAGCTTGTAGGGTGCCATATGTTTCCGGAGGGTCGTGTAGGGTTCCGTAGGGGCCTGTGGTGTTCCCTAGGGGCCTGTAGAGTCTCGTACAGTTCCGTAGGGTCCTGTAGGTTTCCATAAGCGCCCGCAGAGGTCTGAAGGGGCCCGTACTGTTCCGTAAGGATCCATAGGGTTCCGTAGAGCTTCGTAGGTTCCCTAGAGGCCTCTGGAGTACCGCAGGAGCCAGTAGTGTTCCGTAGGGTCCTCTAGGGTTGTGTAAGTGCCCGCAGAAGTCTGTAGGAGTCTGTGGGATTCTGTAAGGTTCCGGAGGGTTCTGCAGGGTTCCGTAGGGGCCCGTAGAGTTCCATAGTGGCTGGTAAAGTTCCCTAGGGCCCTGTACCATTCCGTAACTGCCTGCAAGGGTCTTTAGGCTTCCGTAGGGGCTGGTAGGGTTCCATAAAGTTCCGTGGGTTCCTGCAGAGTTCTGCAAGTGCCCGCAAGGGCCTGTAGGGGCCCACAGTGTTTCTGCCAGGTTCCGTAGAGTTCCGTAGGGGCCATATTTTTCTGTAGTGGCTGGTAGTATTCTGTAGGGGTCTGTAGGGTTCCGTAGGCGCCTGCAGTGTTCTGTAGGAGCCCATAGGGTTTTAGTGAGGTTCCGTTGTGTTGCTAAGGGTCTTGTAGAGTGCTGTCGGGTCCTGGAGTATTCTGTAGGGTTCCAGAGGGCCTCGTAGGGTTCCATCGAAATCTATAGGGTTCCCTAGGGGCCCATAGAGTCCCGTAGATTTCCGTAGGGACCTGTAGGGTTGTGTAAGTGCCCGCAGAAGTCTGTAGGAGTCTGTGGGATTCTGTAAGGTTCCGGAGGGTTCTGCAGGGTTCCGTAGGGACCCGTAGAGTTCCGTAGTGGCTGGTAAAGTTCCGTAGGGCCCTGTGGGGTTCTGTATGGACCTGTAGGGTTCCGTAGGGGCCTGCAGGTTTCCGTAAGTGCCCGCAGGTGTCTGTAGGGTTCCGTAGGGGTCTGTAGGGTTCCGTAGGCACCTGCAGTGTTCTGTAGGAGCCCATAGGGTTTTAGTGAGGTTCCGTTGTGTTGCTAAGGGTCTTGTAGAGTGCTGTCGGGTCCCGGAGTATTCTGTAGGGTTCCAGAGGGGCTGGTAGGGTTCCGTCGAAATCTGAAGGGTTCCCTAGGGGCCCGTAGAGTCCCGTAGATTTCCGTAGGGGCCTGTAGGGTTGTGTAAGTGCCCGCAGGGGTTGGTAGGAGCTTGTAGGGTGCCATATGTTTCCGGAGGGTTGTGTAGGGTTCCGTAGGGGCCTGTGGTGTTCCCTAGGGGCCTGTAGAGTCTCGTACAGTTCCGTAGGGTCCTGTAGGTTTCCATAAGCGCCCGCAGAGGTCTGAAGGGGCCCGTACTGTTCCGTAAGGATCCATAGGGTTCCGTAGAGCTTCGTAGGTTCCCTAGAGGCCTCTGGAGTACCGCAGGAGCCAGTAGTGTTCCGTAGGGTCCTCTAGGGTTGAGTAAGTGCCCGCAGGAGTCTGTAGGAATCCGTGGGATTCTGTAAGGTTCTGGAGGGTTCTGCAGGGTTCCGTAGGGGCCCGTAGAGTTCCGTAGTGGCTGGTAAAGTTCCCTAGGGCCCTGTACCGTTCCGTAACTGCCTGCAAGGGTCTTTAGGCTTCCGTAGGGGCTGGTAGGGTTCCATAAAGTTCCGTGGGTTCCTGCAGAGTTCTGCAAGTGCCCGCAAGGGCCTGTAGGGGCCCACAGTGTTTCTGTCAGGTTCCGTAGAGTTCCGTAGGGACCATATTTTTCTGTAGTGGCTGGTAGTATTCTGTAGGGGTCTGTAGGGTTCCGTAGGCGCCTGCAGTGTTCTGTAGGAGCCCATAGGGTTTTAGTGAGGTTCCGTTGTGTTGCTAAGGGTCTTGTAGAGTGCTGTCGGGTCCTGGAGTATTCTGTAGGGTTCCAGAGGGCCTCGTAGGGTTCCATCGAAATCTATAGGGTTCCCTAGGGGCCCATAGAGTCCCGTAGATTTCCGTAGGGACCTGTAGGGTTGTGTAAGTGCCCGCAGAAGTCTGTAGGAGTCTGTGGGATTCTGTAAGGTTCCGGAGGGTTCTGCAGGGTTCCGTAGGGACCCGTAGAGTTCCGTAGTGGCTGGTAAAGTTCCGTAGGGCCCTGTGGGGTTCTGTATGGACCTGTGGGGTTCTGTATGGACCTTTAGGGTTCCGTAGGGGCCTGCAGGGTTCCGTAGGTGCCCGCAGGTGTCTGTAGGGTTCCGTAGGGGTCTGTAGGGTTCCGTAGGCACCTGCAGTGTTCTGTAGGAGCCCATAGGGTTTTAGTGAGGTTCCGTTGTGTTGCTAAGGGTCTTGTAGAGTGCTGTCGGGTCCTGGAGTATTCTGTAGGGTTCCAGAGGGGCTGGTAGGGTTCCGTCGAAATCTGAAGGGTTCCCTAGGGGCCCGTAGAGTCCCGTAGATTTCCGTAGGGGCCTGTAGGGTTGTGTAAGTGCCCGCAGGGGTTGGTAGGAGCTTGTAGGGTGCCATATGTTTCCGGAGGGTTGTGTAGGGTTCCGTAGGGGCCTGTGGTGTTCCCTAGGGGCCTGTAGAGTCTCGTACAGTTCCGTAGGGTCCTGTAGGTTTCCATAAGCGCCCGCAGAGGTCTGAAGGGGCCCGTACTGTTCCGTAAGGATCCATAGGGTTCCGTAGAGCTTCGTAGGTTCCCTAGAGGCCTCTGGAGTACCGCAGGAGCCAGGAGTGTTCCGTAGGGACCTCTAGGGTTGAGTAAGTGCCCGCAGGAGTCTGTAGGAATCCGTGGGATTCTCTAAGGTTCTGGAGGGTTCTGCAGGGTTCCGTAGGGGCCTGTAGAGTTCCGTAGTGGCTTTTAAAGTTCCCTAGGGCCCTGTACCATTCCGTAACTGCCTGCAAGGGTCTTTAGGCTTCCGTAGGGGCTGGTAGGGTTCCATAAAGTTCCGTGGGTTCCTGCAGAGTTCTGCAAGTGCCCGCAAGGGCCTGTAGGGGCCCACAGTGTTTCTGCCAGGTTCCGTAGAGTTCCGTAGGGGCCATATTTTTCTGTAGTGGCTGGTAGTATTCTGTAGGGGTCTGTAGGGTTCCGTAGGCGCCTGCAGTGTTCTGTAGGAGCCCATAGGGTTTTAGTGAGGTTCCGTTGTGTTGCTAAGGGTCTTGTAGAGTGCTGTCGGGTCCTGGAGTATTCTGTAGGGTTCCAGAGGGCCTCGTAGGGTTCCATCGAAATCTATAGGGTTCCCTAGGGGCCCATAGAGTCCCGTAGATTTCCGTAGGGACCTGTAGGGTTGTGTAAGTGCCCGCAGAAGTCTGTAGGAGTCTGTGGGATTCTGTAAGGTTCCGGAGGGTTCTGCAGGGTTCCGTAGGGACGCGTAGAGTTCCGTAGTGGCTGGTAAAGTTCCGTAGGGCCCTGTGGGGTTCTGTATGGACCTGTAGGGTTCCGTAGGGGCCTGCAGGTTTCCGTAAGTGCCCGCAGGTGTCTGTAGGGTTCCGTAGGGGTCTGTAGGGTTCCGTAGGCACCTGCAGTGTTCTGTAGGAGCCCATAGGGTTTTAGTGAGGTTCCGTTGTGTTGCTAAGGGTCTTGTAGAGTGCTGTCGGGTCCCGGAGTATTCTGTAGGGTTCCAGAGGGGCTGGTAGGGTTCCGTCGAAATCTGAAGGGTTCCCTAGGGGCCCGTAGAGTCCCGTAGATTTCCGTAGGGGCCTGTAGGGTTGTGTAAGTGCCCGCAGGGGTTGGTAGGAGCTTGTAGGGTGCCATATGTTTCCGGAGGGTTGTGTAGGGTTCCGTAGGGGCCTGTGGTGTTCCCTAGGGGCCTGTAGAGTCTCGTACAGTTCCGTAGGGTCCTGTAGGTTTCCATAAGCGCCCGCAGAGGTCTGAAGGGGCCCGTACTGTTCCGTAAGGATCCATAGGGTTCCGTAGAGCTTCGTAGGTTCCCTAGAGGCCTCTGGAGTACCGCAGGAGCCAGGAGTGTTCCGTAGGGACCTCTAGGGTTGAGTAAGTGCCCGCAGGAGTCTGTAGGAATCCGTGGGATTCTGTAAGGTTCTGGAGGGTCCTGCAGGGTTCCGTAGGGGCCCGTAGAGTTCCGTAGTGGCTTTTAAAGTTCCCTAGGGCCCTGTACCGTTCCGTAACTGCCTGCAAGGGTCTTTAGGCTTCCGTAGGGGCTGGTAGGGTTCCATAAAGTTCCGTGGGTTCCTGCAGAGTTCTGCAAGTGCCCGCAAGGGCCTGTAGGGGCCCACAGTGTTTCTGCCAGGTTCCGTAGAGTTCCGTAGGGGCCATATTTTTCTGTAGTGGCTGGTAGTATTCTGTAGGGGTCTGTAGGGTTCCGTAGGCGCCTGCAGTGTTCTGTAGGAGCCCATAGGGTTTTAGTGAGGTTCCGTTGTGTTGCTAAGGGTCTTGTAGAGTGTTGTCGGGTCCTGGAGTATTCTGTAGGGTTCCAGAGGGCCTCGTAGGGTTCCATCGAAATCTATAGGGTTCCCTAGGGGCCCATAGAGTCCCGTAGATTTCCGTAGGGACCTGTAGGGTTGTGTAAGTGCCCGCAGAAGTCTGTAGGAGTCTGTGGGATTCTGTAAGGTTCCAGAGGGTTCTGCAGGGTTCCGTAGGGACCCGTAGAGTTCCGTAGTGGCTGGTAAAGTTCCGTAGGGCCCTGTGGGGTTCTGTATGGACCTGTAGGGTTCCGTAGGGGCCTGCAGGGTTCCGTAAGTGCCCGCAGGTGTCTGTAGGGTTCCGTAGGGGTCTGTAGGGTTCCGTAGGCACCTGCAGTGTTCTGTAGGAGCCCATAGGGTTTTAGTGAGGTTCCGTTGTGTTGCTAAGGGTCTTGTAGAGTGCTGTCAGGTCCTGGAGTATTCTGTAGGGTTCCAGAGGGGCTGGTAGGGTTCCGTCGAAATCTGTAGGGTTCCCTAGGGGCCCGTAGAGTCCCGTAGATTTCCGTAGGGGCCTGTAGGGTTGTGTAAGTGCCCGCAGGGGTTGGTAGGAGCTTGTAGGGTGCCATATGTTTCCGGAGGGTTGTGTAGGGTTCCGTAGGGGCCTGTGGTGTTCCCTAGGGGCCTGTAGAGTCTCGTACAGTTCCGTAGGGTCCTGTAGGTTTCCATAAGCGCCCGCAGAGGTCTGAAGGGGCCCGTACTGTTCCGTAAGGATCCATAGGGTTCCGTAGAGCTTCGTAGGTTCCCTAGAGGCCTCTGGAGTACCGCAGGAGCCAGGAGTGTTCTGTAGGGACCTCTAAGGTTGAGTAAGTGCCCGCAGGAGTCTGTAGGAATCCGTGGGATTCTGTAAGGTTCTGGAGGGTTCTGCAGGGTTCCGTAGGGGCCCGTAGAGTTCCATAGTGGCTGGTAAAGTTCCCTAGGGCCCTGTACCGTTCCGTAACTGCCTGCAAGGGTCTTTAGGCTTCCGTAGGGGCTGGTAGGGTTCCATAAAGTTCCGTGGGTTCCTGCAGAGTTCTGCAAGTGCCCGCAAGGCCCTGTAGGGGCCCACAGTGTTTCTGCCAGGTTCCGTAGAGTTCCGTAGGGGCCATATTTTTCTGTAGTGGCTGGTAGTATTCTGTAGGGGTCTGTAGGGTTCCGTAGGCGCCTGCAGTGTTCTGTAGGAGCCCATAGGGTTTTAGTGAGGTTCCGTTGTGTTGCTAAGGGTCTTGTAGAGTGCTGTCGGGTCCTGGAGTATTCTGTAGGGTTCCAGAGGGCCTCGTAGGGTTCCATCGAAATCTATAGGGTTCCCTAGGGGCCCATAGAGTCCCGTAGATTTCCGTAGGGACCTGTAGGGTTGTGTAAGTGCCCGCAGAAGTCTGTAGGAGTCTGTGGGATTCTGTAAGGTTCCGGAGGGTTCTGCAGGGTTCCGTAGGGACCCGTAGAGTTCCGTAGTGGCTGGTAAAGTTCCGTAGGGCCCTGTGGGGTTCTGTATGGACCTGTGGGGTTCTGTATGGACCTTTAGGGTTCCGTAGGGGCCTGCAGGGTTCCGTAGGTGCCCGCAGGTGTCTGTAGGGTTCCGTAGGGGTCTGTAGGGTTCCGTAGGCACCTGCAGTGTTCTGTAGGAGCCCATAGGGTTTTAGTGAGGTTCCGTTGTGTTGCTAAGGGTCTTGTAGAGTGCTGTCGGGTCCTGGAGTATTCTGTAGGGTTCCAGAGGGGCTGGTAGGGTTCCGTCGAAATCTGAAGGGTTCCCTAGGGGCCCGTAGAGTCCCGTAGATTTCCGTAGGGGCCTGTAGGGTTGTGTAAGTGCCCGCAGGGGTTGGTAGGAGCTTGTAGGGTGCCATATGTTTCCGGAGGGTTGTGTAGGGTTCCGTAGGGGCCTGTGGTGTTCCCTAGGGGCCTGTAGAGTCTCGTACAGTTCCGTAGGGTCCTGTAGGTTTCCATAAGCGCCCGCAGAGGTCTGAAGGGGCCCGTACTGTTCCGTAAGGATCCATAGGGTTCCGTAGAGCTTCGTAGGTTCCCTAGAGGCCTCTGGAGTACCGCAGGAGCCAGGAGTGTTCCGTAGGGACCTCTAGGGTTGAGTAAGTGCCCGCAGGAGTCTGTAGGAATCCGTGGGATTCTCTAAGGTTCTGGAGGGTTCTGCAGGGTTCCGTAGGGGCCTGTAGAGTTCCGTAGTGGCTTTTAAAGTTCCCTAGGGCCCTGTACCATTCCGTAACTGCCTGCAAGGGTCTTTAGGCTTCCGTAGGGGCTGGTAGGGTTCCATAAAGTTCCGTGGGTTCCTGCAGAGTTCTGCAAGTGCCCGCAAGGGCCTGTAGGGGCCCACAGTGTTTCTGCCAGGTTCCGTAGAGTTCCGTAGGGGCCATATTTTTCTGTAGTGGCTGGTAGTATTCTGTAGGGGTCTGTAGGGTTCCGTAGGCGCCTGCAGTGTTCTGTAGGAGCCCATAGGGTTTTAGTGAGGTTCCGTTGTGTTGCTAAGGGTCTTGTAGAGTGCTGTCGGGTCCTGGAGTATTCTGTAGGGTTCCAGAGGGCCTCGTAGGGTTCCATCGAAATCTATAGGGTTCCCTAGGGGCCCATAGAGTCCCGTAGATTTCCGTAGGGACCTGTAGGGTTGTGTAAGTGCCCGCAGAAGTCTGTAGGAGTCTGTGGGATTCTGTAAGGTTCCGGAGGGTTCTGCAGGGTTCCGTAGGGACGCGTAGAGTTCCGTAGTGGCTGGTAAAGTTCCGTAGGGCCCTGTGGGGTTCTGTATGGACCTGTAGGGTTCCGTAGGGGCCTGCAGGTTTCCGTAAGTGCCCGCAGGTGTCTGTAGGGTTCCGTAGGGGTCTGTAGGGTTCCGTAGGCACCTGCAGTGTTCTGTAGGAGCCCATAGGGTTTTAGTGAGGTTCCGTTGTGTTGCTAAGGGTCTTGTAGAGTGCTGTCGGGTCCCGGAGTATTCTGTAGGGTTCCAGAGGGGCTGGTAGGGTTCCGTCGAAATCTGAAGGGTTCCCTAGGGGCCCGTAGAGTCCCGTAGATTTCCGTAGGGGCCTGTAGGGTTGTGTAAGTGCCCGCAGGGGTTGGTAGGAGCTTGTAGGGTGCCATATGTTTCCGGAGGGTTGTGTAGGGTTCCGTAGGGGCCTGTGGTGTTCCCTAGGGGCCTGTAGAGTCTCGTACAGTTCCGTAGGGTCCTGTAGGTTTCCATAAGCGCCCGCAGAGGTCTGAAGGGGCCCGTACTGTTCCGTAAGGATCCATAGGGTTCCGTAGAGCTTCGTAGGTTCCCTAGAGGCCTCTGGAGTACCGCAGGAGCCAGGAGTGTTCCGTAGGGACCTCTAGGGTTGAGTAAGTGCCCGCAGGAGTCTGTAGGAATCCGTGGGATTCTGTAAGGTTCTGGAGGGTCCTGCAGGGTTCCGTAGGGGCCCGTAGAGTTCCGTAGTGGCTTTTAAAGTTCCCTAGGGCCCTGTACCGTTCCGTAACTGCCTGCAAGGGTCTTTAGGCTTCCGTAGGGGCTGGTAGGGTTCCATAAAGTTCCGTGGGTTCCTGCAGAGTTCTGCAAGTGCCCGCAAGGGCCTGTAGGGGCCCACAGTGTTTCTGCCAGGTTCCGTAGAGTTCCGTAGGGGCCATATTTTTCTGTAGTGGCTGGTAGTATTCTGTAGGGGTCTGTAGGGTTCCGTAGGCGCCTGCAGTGTTCTGTAGGAGCCCATAGGGTTTTAGTGAGGTTCCGTTGTGTTGCTAAGGGTCTTGTAGAGTGTTGTCGGGTCCTGGAGTATTCTGTAGGGTTCCAGAGGGCCTCGTAGGGTTCCATCGAAATCTATAGGGTTCCCTAGGGGCCCATAGAGTCCCGTAGATTTCCGTAGGGACCTGTAGGGTTGTGTAAGTGCCCGCAGAAGTCTGTAGGAGTCTGTGGGATTCTGTAAGGTTCCAGAGGGTTCTGCAGGGTTCCGTAGGGACCCGTAGAGTTCCGTAGTGGCTGGTAAAGTTCCCTAGGGCCCTGTGGGGTTCTGTATGGACCTGTAGGGTTCCGTAGGGGCCTGCAGGGTTCCGTAAGTGCCCGCAGGTGTCTGTAGGGTTCCGTAGGGGTCTGTAGGGTTCCGTAGGCACCTGCAGTGTTCTGTAGGAGCCCATAGGGTTTTAGTGAGGTTCCGTTGTGTTGCTAAGGGTCTTGTAGAGTGCTGTCAGGTCCTGGAGTATTCTGTAGGGTTCCAGAGGGGCTGGTAGGGTTCCGTCGAAATCTGTAGGGTTCCCTAGGGGCCCGTAGAGTCCCGTAGATTTCCGTAGGGGCCTGTAGGGTTGTGTAAGTGCCCGCAGGGGTTGGTAGGAGCTTGTAGGGTGCCATATGTTTCCGGAGGGTTGTGTAGGGTTCCGTAGGGGCCTGTGGTGTTCCCTAGGGGCCTGTAGAGTCTCGTACAGTTCCGTAGGGTCCTGTAGGTTTCCATAAGCGCCCGCAGAGGTCTGAAGGGGCCCGTACTGTTCCGTAAGGATCCATAGGGTTCCGTAGAGCTTCGTAGGTTCCCTAGAGGCCTCTGGAGTACCGCAGGAGCCAGGAGTGTTCTGTAGGGACCTCTAAGGTTGAGTAAGTGCCCGCAGGAGTCTGTAGGAATCCGTGGGATTCTGTAAGGTTCTGGAGGGTTCTGCAGGGTTCCGTAGGGGCCCGTAGAGTTCCATAGTGGCTGGTAAAGTTCCCTAGGGCCCTGTACCGTTCCGTAACTGCCTGCAAGGGTCTTTAGGCTTCCGTAGGGGCTGGTAGGGTTCCATAAAGTTCCGTGGGTTCCTGCAGAGTTCTGCAAGTGCCCGCAAGGCCCTGTAGGGGCCCACAGTGTTTCTGCCAGGTTCCGTAGAGTTCCGTAGGGGCCATATTTTTCTGTAGTGGCTGGTAGTATTCTGTAGGGGTCTGTAGGGTTCCGTAGGCGCCTGCAGTGTTCTGTAGGAGCCCATAGGGTTTTAGTGAGGTTCCGTTGTGTTGCTAAGGGTCTTGTAGAGTGCTGTCGGGTCCTGGAGTATTCTGTAGGGTTCCAGAGGGCCTCGTAGGGTTCCATCGAAATCTATAGGGTTCCCTAGGGGCCCATAGAGTCCCGTAGATTTCCGTAGGGACCTGTAGGGTTGTGTAAGTGCCCGCAGAAGTCTGTAGGAGTCTGTGGGATTCTGTAAGGTTCCGGAGGGTTCTGCAGGGTTCCGTAGGGACCCGTAGAGTTCCGTAGTGGCTGGTAAAGTTCCGTAGGGCCCTGTGGGGTTCTGTATGGACCTGTAGGGTTCCGTAGGGGCCTGCAGGGTTCCGTAAGTGCCCGCAGGTGTCTGTAGGGTTCCGTAGGGGTCTGTAGGGTTCCGTAGGCACCTGCAGTGTTCTGTAGGAGCCCATAGGGTTTTAGTGAGGTTCCGTTGTGTTGCTAAGGGTCTTGTAGAGTGCTGTCGGGTCCCGGAGTATTCTGTAGGGTTCCAGAGGGGCTGGTAGGGTTCCGTCGAAATCTGAAGGGTTCCCTAGGGGCCCGTAGAGTCCCGTAGATTTCCGTAGGGGCCTGTAGGGTTGTGTAAGTGCCCGCAGGGGTTGGTAGGAGCTTGTAGGGTGCCATATGTTTCCGGAGGGTTGTGTAGGGTTCCGTAGGGGCCTGTGGTGTTCCCTAGGGGCCTGTAGAGTCTCGTACAGTTCCGTAGGGTCCTGTAGGTTTCCATAAGCGCCCGCAGAGGTCTGAAGGGGCCCGTACTGTTCCGTAAGGATCCATAGGGTTCCGTAGAGCTTCGTAGGTTCCCTAGAGGCCTCTGGAGTACCGCAGGAGCCAGTAGTGTTCCGTAGGGTCCTCTAGGGTTGAGTAAGTGCCCGCAGGAGTCTGTAGGAATCCGTGGGATTCTGTAAGGTTCTGGAGGGTTCTGCAGGGTTCCGTAGGGGCCCGTAGAGTTCCGTAGTGGCTGGTAAAGTTCCCTAGGGCCCTGTACCGTTCCGTAACTGCCTGCAAGGGTCTTTAGGCTTCCGTAGGGGCTGGTAGGGTTCCATAAAGTTCCGTGGGTTCCTGCAGAGTTCTGCAAGTGCCCGCAAGGGCCTGTAGGGGCCCACAGTGTTTCTGTCAGGTTCCGTAGAGTTCCGTAGGGACCATATTTTTCTGTAGTGGCTGGTAGTATTCTGTAGGGGTCTGTAGGGTTCCGTAGGCGCCTGCAGTGTTCTGTAGGAGCCCATAGGGTTTTAGTGAGGTTCCGTTGTGTTGCTAAGGGTCTTGTAGAGTGCTGTCGGGTCCTGGAGTATTCTGTAGGGTTCCAGAGGGCCTCGTAGGGTTCCATCGAAATCTATAGGGTTCCCTAGGGGCCCATAGAGTCCCGTAGATTTCCGTAGGGACCTGTAGGGTTGTGTAAGTGCCCGCAGAAGTCTGTAGGAGTCTGTGGGATTCTGTAAGGTTCCGGAGGGTTCTGCAGGGTTCCGTAGGGACCCGTAGAGTTCCGTAGTGGCTGGTAAAGTTCCGTAGGGCCCTGTGGGGTTCTGTATGGACCTGTGGGGTTCTGTATGGACCTTTAGGGTTCCGTAGGGGCCTGCAGGGTTCCGTAGGTGCCCGCAGGTGTCTGTAGGGTTCCGTAGGGGTCTGTAGGGTTCCGTAGGCACCTGCAGTGTTCTGTAGGAGCCCATAGGGTTTTAGTGAGGTTCCGTTGTGTTGCTAAGGGTCTTGTAGAGTGCTGTCGGGTCCTGGAGTATTCTGTAGGGTTCCAGAGGGGCTGGTAGGGTTCCGTCGAAATCTGAAGGGTTCCCTAGGGGCCCGTAGAGTCCCGTAGATTTCCGTAGGGGCCTGTAGGGTTGTGTAAGTGCCCGCAGGGGTTGGTAGGAGCTTGTAGGGTGCCATATGTTTCCGGAGGGTTGTGTAGGGTTCCGTAGGGGCCTGTGGTGTTCCCTAGGGGCCTGTAGAGTCTCGTACAGTTCCGTAGGGTCCTGTAGGTTTCCATAAGCGCCCGCAGAGGTCTGAAGGGGCCCGTACTGTTCCGTAAGGATCCATAGGGTTCCGTAGAGCTTCGTAGGTTCCCTAGAGGCCTCTGGAGTACCGCAGGAGCCAGGAGTGTTCCGTAGGGACCTCTAGGGTTGAGTAAGTGCCCGCAGGAGTCTGTAGGAATCCGTGGGATTCTCTAAGGTTCTGGAGGGTTCTGCAGGGTTCCGTAGGGGCCTGTAGAGTTCCGTAGTGGCTTTTAAAGTTCCCTAGGGCCCTGTACCATTCCGTAACTGCCTGCAAGGGTCTTTAGGCTTCTGTAGGGGCTGGTAGGGTTCCATAAAGTTCCGTGGGTTCCTGCAGAGTTCTGCAAGTGCCCGCAAGGGCCTGTAGGGGCCCACAGTGTTTCTGCCAGGTTCCGTAGAGTTCCGTAGGGGCCATATTTTTCTGTAGTGGCTGGTAGTATTCTGTAGGGGTCTGTAGGGTTCCGTAGGCGCCTGCAGTGTTCTGTAGGAGCCCATAGGGTTTTAGTGAGGTTCCGTTGTGTTGCTAAGGGTCTTGTAGAGTGCTGTCGGGTCCTGGAGTATTCTGTAGGGTTCCAGAGGGCCTCGTAGGGTTCCATCGAAATCTATAGGGTTCCCTAGGGGCCCATAGAGTCCCGTAGATTTCCGTAGGGACCTGTAGGGTTGTGTAAGTGCCCGCAGAAGTCTGTAGGAGTCTGTGGGATTCTGTAAGGTTCCGGAGGGTTCTGCAGGGTTCCGTAGGGACGCGTAGAGTTCCGTAGTGGCTGGTAAAGTTCCGTAGGGCCCTGTGGGGTTCTGTATGGACCTGTAGGGTTCCGTAGGGGCCTGCAGGTTTCCGTAAGTGCCCGCAGGTGTCTGTAGGGTTCCGTAGGGGTCTGTAGGGTTCCGTAGGCACCTGCAGTGTTCTGTAGGAGCCCATAGGGTTTTAGTGAGGTTCCGTTGTGTTGCTAAGGGTCTTGTAGAGTGCTGTCGGGTCCCGGAGTATTCTGTAGGGTTCCAGAGGGGCTGGTAGGGTTCCGTCGAAATCTGAAGGGTTCCCTAGGGGCCCGTAGAGTCCCGTAGATTTCCGTAGGGGCCTGTAGGGTTGTGTAAGTGCCCGCAGGGGTTGGTAGGAGCTTGTAGGGTGCCATATGTTTCCGGAGGGTTGTGTAGGGTTCCGTAGGGGCCTGTGGTGTTCCCTAGGGGCCTGTAGAGTCTCGTACAGTTCCGTAGGGTCCTGTAGGTTTCCATAAGCGCCCGCAGAGGTCTGAAGGGGCCCGTACTGTTCCGTAAGGATCCATAGGGTTCCGTAGAGCTTCGTAGGTTCCCTAGAGGCCTCTGGAGTACCGCAGGAGCCAGGAGTGTTCCGTAGGGACCTCTAGGGTTGAGTAAGTGCCCGCAGGAGTCTGTAGGAATCCGTGGGATTCTGTAAGGTTCTGGAGGGTCCTGCAGGGTTCCGTAGGGGCCCGTAGAGTTCCGTAGTGGCTTTTAAAGTTCCCTAGGGCCCTGTACCGTTCCGTAACTGCCTGCAAGGGTCTTTAGGCTTCCGTAGGGGCTGGTAGGGTTCCATAAAGTTCCGTGGGTTCCTGCAGAGTTCTGCAAGTGCCCGCAAGGGCCTGTAGGGGCCCACAGTGTTTCTGCCAGGTTCCGTAGAGTTCCGTAGGGGCCATATTTTTCTGTAGTGGCTGGTAGTATTCTGTAGGGGTCTGTAGGGTTCCGTAGGCGCCTGCAGTGTTCTGTAGGAGCCCATAGGGTTTTAGTGAGGTTCCGTTGTGTTGCTAAGGGTCTTGTAGAGTGTTGTCGGGTCCTGGAGTATTCTGTAGGGTTCCAGAGGGCCTCGTAGGGTTCCATCGAAATCTATAGGGTTCCCTAGGGGCCCATAGAGTCCCGTAGATTTCCGTAGGGACCTGTAGGGTTGTGTAAGTGCCCGCAGAAGTCTGTAGGAGTCTGTGGGATTCTGTAAGGTTCCAGAGGGTTCTGCAGGGTTCCGTAGGGACCCGTAGAGTTCCGTAGTGGCTGGTAAAGTTCCGTAGGGCCCTGTGGGGTTCTGTATGGACCTGTAGGGTTCCGTAGGGGCCTGCAGGGTTCCGTAAGTGCCCGCAGGTGTCTGTAGGGTTCCGTAGGGGTCTGTAGGGTTCCGTAGGCACCTGCAGTGTTCTGTAGGAGCCCATAGGGTTTTAGTGAGGTTCCGTTGTGTTGCTAAGGGTCTTGTAGAGTGCTGTCAGGTCCTGGAGTATTCTGTAGGGTTCCAGAGGGGCTGGTAGGGTTCCGTCGAAATCTGTAGGGTTCCCTAGGGGCCCGTAGAGTCCCGTAGATTTCCGTAGGGGCCTGTAGGGTTGTGTAAGTGCCCGCAGGGGTTGGTAGGAGCTTGTAGGGTGCCATATGTTTCCGGAGGGTTGTGTAGGGTTCCGTAGGGGCCTGTGGTGTTCCCTAGGGGCCTGTAGAGTCTCGTACAGTTCCGTAGGGTCCTGTAGGTTTCCATAAGCGCCCGCAGAGGTCTGAAGGGGCCCGTACTGTTCCGTAAGGATCCATAGGGTTCCGTAGAGCTTCGTAGGTTCCCTAGAGGCCTCTGGAGTACCGCAGGAGCCAGGAGTGTTCCGTAGGGACCTCTAGGGTTGAGTAAGTGCCCGCAGGAGTCTGTAGGAATCCGTGGGATTCTGTAAGGTTCTGGAGGGTTCTGCAGGGTTCCGTAGGGGCCCGTAGAGTTCCATAGTGGCTGGTAAAGTTCCCTAGGGCCCTGTACCGTTCCGTAACTGCCTGCAAGGGTCTTTAGGCTTCCGTAGGGGCTGGTAGGGTTCCATAAAGTTCCGTGGGTTCCTGCAGAGTTCTGCAAGTGCCCGCAAGGCCCTGTAGGGGCCCACAGTGTTTCTGCCAGGTTCCGTAGAGTTCCGTAGGGGCCATATTTTTCTGTAGTGGCTGGTAGTATTCTGTAGGGGTCTGTAGGGTTCCGTAGGCGCCTGCAGTGTTCTGTAGGAGCCCATAGGGTTTTAGTGAGGTTCCGTTGTGTTGCTAAGGGTCTTGTAGAGTGCTGTCGGGTCCTGGAGTATTCTGTAGGGTTCCAGAGGGCCTCGTAGGGTTCCATCGAAATCTATAGGGTTCCCTAGGGGCCCATAGAGTCCCGTAGATTTCCATAGGGACCTGTAGGGTTGTGTAAGTGCCCGCAGAAGTCTGTAGGAGTCTGTGGGATTCTGTAAGGTTCCGGAGGGTTCTGCAGGGTTCCGTAGGGACCCGTAGAGTTCCGTAGTGGCTGGTAAAGTTCCGTAGGGCCCTGTGGGGTTCTGTATGGACCTGTAGGGTTCCGTAGGGGCCTGCAGGGTTCCGTAAGTGCCCGCAGGTGTCTGTAGGGTTCCGTAGGCACCTGCAGTGTTCTGTAGGAGCCCATAGGGTTTTAGTGAGGTTCCGTTGTGTTGCTAAGGGTCTTGTAGAGTGCTGTCGGGTCCTGGAGTATTCTGTAGGGTTCCAGAGGGGCTGGTAGGGTTCCGTCGAAATCTGAAGGGTTCCCTAGGGGCCCGTAGAGTCCCGTAGATTTCCGTAGGGGCCTGTAGGGTTTTGTAAGTGCCCGCAGGGGTTGGTAGGAGCTTGTAGGGTGCCATATGTTTCCGGAGGGTTGTGTAGGGTTCCGTAGGGGCCTGTGGTGTTCCCTAGGGGCCTGTAGAGTCTCGTACAGTTCCGTAGGGTCCTGTAGGTTTCCATAAGCGCCCGCAGAGGTCTGAAGGGGCCCGTACTGTTCCGTAAGGATCCATAGGGTTCCGTAGAGCTTCGTAGGTTCCCTAGAGGCCTCTGGAGTACCGCAGGAGCCAGGAGTGTTCCGTAGGGACCTCTAGGGTTGAGTAAGTGCCCGCAGGAGTCTGTAGGAATCCGTGGGATTCTGTAAGGTTCTGGAGGGTTCTGCAGGGTTCCGTAGGGGCCCGTAGAGTTCCGTAGTGGCTTTTAAAGTTCCCTAGGGCCCTGTACCGTTCCGTAACTGCCTGCAAGGGTCTTTAGGCTTCCGTAGGGGCTGGTAGGGTTCCATAAAGTTCCGTGGGTTCCTGCAGAGTTCTGCAAGTGCCCGCAAGGGCCTGTAGGGGCCCACAGTGTTTCTGCCAGGTTCCGTAGAGTTCCGTAGGGGCCATATTTTTCTGTAGTGGCTGGTAGTATTCTGTAGGGGTCTGTAGGGTTCCGTAGGCGCCTGCAGTGTTCTGTAGGAGCCCATAGGGTTTTAGTGAGGTTCCGTTGTGTTGCTAAGGGTCTTGTAGAGTGCTGTCGGGTCCTGGAGTATTCTGTAGGGTTCCAGAGGGGCTGGTAGGGTTCCGTCGAAATCTGAAGGGTTCCCTAGGGGCCCATAGAGTCCCGTAGATTTCCGTAGGGGCCTGTAGGGTTGTGTAAGTGCCCGCAGGGGTTGGTAGGAGCTTGTAGGGTGCCATATGTTTCCGGAGGGTCGTGTAGGGTTCCGTAGGGGCCTGTGGTGTTCCCTAGGGGCCTGTAGAGTCTCGTACAGTTCCGTAGGGTCCTGTAGGTTTCCATAAGCGCCCGCAGAGGTCTGAAGGGGCCCGTACTGTTCCGTAAGGATCCATAGGGTTCCGTAGAGCTTCGTAGGTTCCCTAGAGGCCTCTGGAGTACCGCAGGAGCCAGTAGTGTTCCGTAGGGTCCTCTAGGGTTGTGTAAGTGCCCGCAGAAGTCTGTAGGAGTCTGTGGGATTCTGTAAGGTTCCGGAGGGTTCTGCAGGGTTCCGTAGGGGCCCGTAGAGTTCCATAGTGGCTGGTAAAGTTCCCTAGGGCCCTGTACCGTTCCGTAACTGCCTGCAAGGGTCTTTAGGCTTCCGTAGGGGCTGGTAGGGTTCCATAAAGTTCCGTGGGTTCCTGCAGAGTTCTGCAAGTGCCCGCAAGGGCCTGTAGGGGCCCACAGTGTTTCTGCCAGGTTCCGTAGAGTTCCGTAGGGGCCATATTTTTCTGTAGTGGCTGGTAGTATTCTGTAGGGGTCTGTAGGGTTCCGTAGGCGCCTGCAGTGTTCTGTAGGAGCCCATAGGGTTTTAGTGAGGTTCCGTTGTGTTGCTAAGGGTCTTGTAGAGTGCTGTCGGGTCCTGGAGTATTCTGTAGGGTTCCAGAGGGCCTCGTAGGGTTCCATCGAAATCTATAGGGTTCCCTAGGGGCCCATAGAGTCCCGTAGATTTCCGTAGGGACCTGTAGGGTTGTGTAAGTGCCCGCAGAAGTCTGTAGGAGTCTGTGGGATTCTGTAAGGTTCCGGAGGGTTCTGCAGGGTTCCGTAGGGACCCGTAGAGTTCCGTAGTGGCTGGTAAAGTTCCGTAGGGCCCTGTGGGGTTCTGTATGGACCTGTAGGGTTCCGTAGGGGCCTGCAGGTTTCCGTAAGTGCCCGCAGGTGTCTGTAGGGTTCCGTAGGGGTCTGTAGGGTTCCGTAGGCACCTGCAGTGTTCTGTAGGAGCCCATAGGGTTTTAGTGAGGTTCCGTTGTGTTGCTAAGGGTCTTGTAGAGTGCTGTCGGGTCCTGGAGTATTCTGTAGGGTTCCAGAGGGGCTGGTAGGGTTCCGTCGAAATCTGAAGGGTTCCCTAGGGGCCCGTAGAGTCCCGTAGATTTCCGTAGGGGCCTGTAGGGTTGTGTAAGTGCCCGCAGGGGTTGGTAGGAGCTTGTAGGGTGCCATATGTTTCCGGAGGGTTGTGTAGGGTTCCGTAGGGGCCTGTGGTGTTCCCTAGGGGCCTGTAGAGTCTCGTACAGTTCCGTAGGGTCCTGTAGGTTTCCATAAGCGCCCGCAGAGGTCTGAAGGGGCCCGTACTGTTCCGTAAGGATCCATAGGGTTCCGTAGAGCTTCGTAGGTTCCCTAGAGGCCTCTGGAGGACCGCAGGAGCCAGTAGTGTTCCGTAGGGTCCTCTAGGGTTGAGTAAGTGCCCGCAGGAGTCTGTAGGAATCCGTGGGATTCTCTAAGGTTCTGGAGGGTTCTGCAGGGTTCCGTAGGGGCCCGTAGAGTTCCGTAGTGGCTGGTAAAGTTCCCTAGGGCCCTGTACCGTTCCGTAACTGCCTGCAAGGGTCTTTAGGCTTCCGTAGGGGCTGGTAGGGTTCCATAAAGTTCCGTGGGTTCCTGCAGAGTTCTGCAAGTGCCCGCAAGGGCCTGTAGGGGCCCACAGTGTTTCTGTCAGGTTCCGTAGAGTTCCGTAGGGACCATATTTTTCTGTAGTGGCTGGTAGTATTCTGTAGGGGTCTGTAGGGTTCCGTAGGCGCCTGCAGTGTTCTGTAGGAGCCCATAGGGTTTTAGTGAGGTTCCGTTGTGTTGCTAAGGGTCTTGTAGAGTGCTGTCGGGTCCTGGAGTATTCTGTAGGGTTCCAGAGGGCCTCGTAGGGTTCCATCGAAATCTATAGGGTTCCCTAGGGGCCCATAGAGTCCCGTAGATTTCCGTAGGGACCTGTAGGGTTGTGTAAGTGCCCGCAGAAGTCTGTAGGAGTCTGTGGGATTCTGTAAGGTTCCGGAGGGTTCTGCAGGGTTCCGTAGGGACCCGTAGAGTTCCGTAGTGGCTGGTAAAGTTCCGTAGGGCCCTGTGGGGTTCTGTATGGACCTGTAGGGTTCCGTAGGGGCCTGCAGGTTTCCGTAAGTGCCCGCAGGTGTCTGTAGGGTTCCGTAGGGGTCTGTAGGGTTCCGTAGGCACCTGCAGTGTTCTGTAGGAGCCCATAGGGTTTTAGTGAGGTTCCGTTGTGTTGCTAAGGGTCTTGTAGAGTGCTGTCGGGTCCTGGAGTATTCTGTAGGGTTCCAGAGGGGCTGGTAGGGTTCCGTCGAAATCTGAAGGGTTCCCTAGGGGCCCGTAGAGTCCCGTAGATTTCCGTAGGGGCCTGTAGGGTTGTGTAAGTGCCCGCAGGGGTTGGTAGGAGCTTGTAGGGTGCCATATGTTTCCGGAGGGTCGTGTAGGGTTCCGTAGGGGCCTGTGGTGTTCCCTAGGGGCCTGTAGAGTCTCGTACAGTTCCGTAGGGTCCTGTAGGTTTCCATAAGCGCCCGCAGAGGTCTGAAGGGGCCCGTACTGTTCCGTAAGGATCCATAGGGTTCCGTAGAGCTTCGTAGGTTCCCTAGAGGCCTCTGGAGTACCGCAGGAGCCAGTAGTGTTCCGTAGGGTCCTCTAGGGTTGAGTAAGTGCCCGCAGGAGTCTGTAGGAATCCGTGGGATTCTCTAAGGTTCTGGAGGGTTCTGCAGGGTTCCGTAGGGGCCCGTAGAGTTCCGTAGTGGCTGGTAAAGTTCCCTAGGGCCCTGTACCGTTCCGTAACTGCCTGCAAGGGTCTTTAGGCTTCCGTAGGGGCTGGTAGGGTTCCATAAAGTTCCGTGGGTTCCTGCAGAGTTCTGCAAGTGCCCGCAAGGGCCTGTAGGGGCCCACAGTGTTTCTGTCAGGTTCCGTAGAGTTCCGTAGGGGCCATATTTTTCTGTAGTGGCTGGTAGTATTCTGTAGGGGTCTGTAGGGTTCCGTAGGCGCCTGCAGTGTTCTGTAGGAGCCCATAGGGTTTTAGTGAGGTTCCGTTGTGTTGCTAAGGGTCTTGTAGAGTGCTGTCGGGTCCTGGAGTATTCTGTAGGGTTCCAGAGGGCCTCGTAGGGTTCCATCGAAATCTATAGGGTTCCCTAGGGGCCCATAGAGTCCCGTAGATTTCCGTAGGGACCTGTAGGGTTGTGTAAGTGCCCGCAGAAGTCTGTAGGAGTCTGTGGGATTCTGTAAGGTTCCGGAGGGTTCTGCAGGGTTCCGTAGGGACCCGTAGAGTTCCGTAGTGGCTGGTAAAGTTCCCTAGGGCCCTGTGGGGTTCTGTATGGACCTGTGGGGTTCTGTATGGACCTTTAGGGTTCCGTAGGGGCCTGCAGGGTTCCGTAAGTGCCCGCAGGTGTCTGTAGGGTTCCGTAGGGGTCTGTAGGGTTCCGTAGGCACCTGCAGTGTTCTGTAGGAGCCCATAGGGTTTTAGTGAGGTTCCGTTGTGTTGCTAAGGGTCTTGTAGAGTGCTGTCGGGTCCTGGAGTATTCTGTAGGGTTCCAGAGGGGCTGGTAGGGTTCCGTCGAAATCTGAAGGGTTCCCTAGGGGCCCGTAGAGTCCCGTAGATTTCCGTAGGGGCCTGTAGGGTTTTGTAAGTGCCCGCAGGGGTTGGTAGGAGCTTGTAGGGTGCCATATGTTTCCGGAGGGTTGTGTAGGGTTCCGTAGGGGCCTGTGGTGTTCCCTAGGGGCCTGTAGAGTCTCGTACAGTTCCGTAGGGTCCTGTAGGTTTCCATAAGCGCCCGCAGAGGTCTGAAGGGGCCCGTACTGTTCCGTAAGGATCCATAGGGTTCCGTAGAGCTTCGTAGGTTCCCTAGAGGCCTCTGGAGTACCGCAGGAGCCAGGAGTGTTCCGTAGGGACCTCTAGGGTTGAGTAAGTGCCCGCAGGAGTCTGTAGGAATCCGTGGGATTCTGTAAGGTTCTGGAGGGTTCTGCAGGGTTCCGTAGGGGCCCGTAGAGTTCCGTAGTGGCTGGTAAAGTTCCCTAGGGCCCTGTACCGTTCCGTAACTGCCTGCAAGGGTCTTTAGGCTTCCGTAGGGGCTGGTAGGGTTCCATAAAGTTCCGTGGGTTCCTGCAGAGTTCTGCAAGTGCCCGCAAGGGCCTGTAGGGGCCCACAGTGTTTCTGCCAGGTTCCGTAGAGTTCCGTAGGGGCCATATTTTTCTGTAGTGGCTGGTAGTATTCTGTAGGGGTCTGTAGGGTTCCGTAGGCGCCTGCAGTGTTCTGTAGGAGCCCATAGGGTTTTAGTGAGGTTCCGTTGTGTTGCTAAGGGTCTTGTAGAGTGCTGTCGGGTCCTGGAGTATTCTGTAGGGTTCCAGAGGGGCTGGTAGGGTTCCGTCGAAATCTGAAGGGTTCCCTAGGGGCCCATAGAGTCCCGTAGATTTCCGTAGGGGCCTGTAGGGTTGTGTAAGTGCCCGCAGGGGTTGGTAGGAGCTTGTAGGGTGCCATATGTTTCCGGAGGGTCGTGTAGGGTTCCGTAGGGGCCTGTGGTGTTCCCTAGGGGCCTGTAGAGTCTCGTACAGTTCCGTAGGGTCCTGTAGGTTTCCATAAGCGCCCGCAGAGGTCTGAAGGGGCCCGTACTGTTCCGTAAGGATCCATAGGGTTCCGTAGAGCTTCGTAGGTTCCCTAGAGGCCTCTGGAGTACCGCAGGAGCCAGTAGTGTTCCGTAGGGTCCTCTAGGGTTGTGTAAGTGCCCGCAGAAGTCTGTAGGAGTCTGTGGGATTCTGTAAGGTTCCGGAGGGTTCTGCAGGGTTCCGTAGGGGCCCGTAGAGTTCCATAGTGGCTGGTAAAGTTCCCTAGGGCCCTGTACCGTTCCGTAACTGCCTGCAAGGGTCTTTAGGCTTCCGTAGGGGCTGGTAGGGTTCCATAAAGTTCCGTGGGTTCCTGCAGAGTTCTGCAAGTGCCCGCAAGGGCCTGTAGGGGCCCACAGTGTTTCTGCCAGGTTCCGTAGAGTTCCGTAGGGGCCATATTTTTCTGTAGTGGCTGGTAGTATTCTGTAGGGGTCTGTAGGGTTCCGTAGGCGCCTGCAGTGTTCTGTAGGAGCCCATAGGGTTTTAGTGAGGTTCCGTTGTGTTGCTAAGGGTCTTGTAGAGTGCTGTCGGGTCCTGGAGTATTCTGTAGGGTTCCAGAGGGCCTCGTAGGGTTCCATCGAAATCTATAGGGTTCCCTAGGGGCCCATAGAGTCCCGTAGATTTCCGTAGGGACCTGTAGGGTTGTGTAAGTGCCCGCAGAAGTCTGTAGGAGTCTGTGGGATTCTGTAAGGTTCCGGAGGGTTCTGCAGGGTTCCGTAGGGACCCGTAGAGTTCCGTAGTGGCTGGTAAAGTTCCGTAGGGCCCTGTGGGGTTCTGTATGGACCTGTAGGGTTCCGTAGGGGCCTGCAGGTTTCCGTAAGTGCCCGCAGGTGTCTGTAGGGTTCCGTAGGGGTCTGTAGGGTTCCGTAGGCACCTGCAGTGTTCTGTAGGAGCCCATAGGGTTTTAGTGAGGTTCCGTTGTGTTGCTAAGGGTCTTGTAGAGTGCTGTCGGGTCCTGGAGTATTCTGTAGGGTTCCAGAGGGGCTGGTAGGGTTCCGTCGAAATCTGAAGGGTTCCCTAGGGGCCCGTAGAGTCCCGTAGATTTCCGTAGGGGCCTGTAGGGTTGTGTAAGTGCCCGCAGGGGTTGGTAGGAGCTTGTAGGGTGCCATATGTTTCCGGAGGGTTGTGTAGGGTTCCGTAGGGGCCTGTGGTGTTCCCTAGGGGCCTGTAGAGTCTCGTACAGTTCCGTAGGGTCCTGTAGGTTTCCATAAGCGCCCGCAGAGGTCTGAAGGGGCCCGTACTGTTCCGTAAGGATCCATAGGGTTCCGTAGAGCTTCGTAGGTTCCCTAGAGGCCTCTGGAGTACCGCAGGAGCCAGTAGTGTTCCGTAGGGTCCTCTAGGGTTGTGTAAGTGCCCGCAGAAGTCTGTAGGAGTCTGTGGGATTCTGTAAGGTTCCGGAGGGTTCTGCAGGGTTCCGTAGGGGCCCGTAGAGTTCCATAGTGGCTGGTAAAGTTCCCTAGGGCCCTGTACCGTTCCGTAACTGCCTGCAAGGGTCTTTAGGCTTCCGTAGGGGCTGGTAGGGTTCCATAAAGTTCCGTGGGTTCCTGCAGAGTTCTGCAAGTGCCCGCAAGGGCCTGTAGGGGCCCACAGTGTTTCTGCCAGGTTCCGTAGAGTTCCGTAGGGGCCATATTTTTCTGTAGTGGCTGGTAGTATTCTGTAGGGGTCTGTAGGGTTCCGTAGGCGCCTGCAGTGTTCTGTAGGAGCCCATAGGGTTTTAGTGAGGTTCCGTTGTGTTGCTAAGGGTCTTGTAGAGTGCTGTCGGGTCCTGGAGTATTCTGTAGGGTTCCAGAGGGCCTCGTAGGGTTCCATCGAAATCTATAGGGTTCCCTAGGGGCCCATAGAGTCCCGTAGATTTCCGTAGGGACCTGTAGGGTTGTGTAAGTGCCCGCAGAAGTCTGTAGGAGTCTGTGGGATTCTGTAAGGTTCCGGAGGGTTCTGCAGGGTTCCGTAGGGACCCGTAGAGTTCCGTAGTGGCTGGTAAAGTTCCGTAGGGCCCTGTGGGGTTCTGTATGGACCTGTAGGGTTCCGTAGGGGCCTGCAGGTTTCCGTAAGTGCCCGCAGGTGTCTGTAGGGTTCCGTAGGGGTCTGTAGGGTTCCGTAGGCACCTGCAGTGTTCTGTAGGAGCCCATAGGGTTTTAGTGAGGTTCCGTTGTGTTGCTAAGGGTCTTGTAGAGTGCTGTCGGGTCCTGGAGTATTCTGTAGGGTTCCAGAGGGGCTGGTAGGGTTCCGTCGAAATCTGAAGGGTTCCCTAGGGGCCCGTAGAGTCCCGTAGATTTCCGTAGGGGCCTGTAGGGTTGTGTAAGTGCCCGCAGGGGTTGGTAGGAGCTTGTAGGGTGCCATATGTTTCCGGAGGGTTGTGTAGGGTTCCGTAGGGGCCTGTGGTGTTCCCTAGGGGCCTGTAGAGTCTCGTACAGTTCCGTAGGGTCCTGTAGGTTTCCATAAGCGCCCGCAGAGGTCTGAAGGGGCCCGTACTGTTCCGTAAGGATCCATAGGGTTCCGTAGAGCTTCGTAGGTTCCCTAGAGGCCTCTGGAGGACCGCAGGAGCCAGTAGTGTTCCGTAGGGTCCTCTAGGGTTGAGTAAGTGCCCGCAGGAGTCTGTAGGAATCCGTGGGATTCTCTAAGGTTCTGGAGGGTTCTGCAGGGTTCCGTAGGGGCCCGTAGAGTTCCGTAGTGGCTGGTAAAGTTCCCTAGGGCCCTGTACCGTTCCGTAACTGCCTGCAAGGGTCTTTAGGCTTCCGTAGGGGCTGGTAGGGTTCCATAAAGTTCCGTGGGTTCCTGCAGAGTTCTGCAAGTGCCCGCAAGGGCCTGTAGGGGCCCACAGTGTTTCTGTCAGGTTCCGTAGAGTTCCGTAGGGGCCATATTTTTCTGTAGTGGCTGGTAGTATTCTGTAGGGGTCTGTAGGGTTCCGTAGGCGCCTGCAGTGTTCTGTAGGAGCCCATAGGGTTTTAGTGAGGTTCCGTTGTGTTGCTAAGGGTCTTGTAGAGTGCTGTCGGGTCCTGGAGTATTCTGTAGGGTTCCAGAGGGCCTCGTAGGGTTCCATCGAAATCTATAGGGTTCCCTAGGGGCCCATAGAGTCCCGTAGATTTCCGTAGGGACCTGTAGGGTTGTGTAAGTGCCCGCAGAAGTCTGTAGGAGTCTGTGGGATTCTGTAAGGTTCCGGAGGGTTCTGCAGGGTTCCGTAGGGACCCGTAGAGTTCCGTAGTGGCTGGTAAAGTTCCGTAGGGCCCTGTGGGGTTCTGTATGGACCTGTAGGGTTCCGTAGGGGCCTGCAGGTTTCCGTAAGTGCCCGCAGGTGTCTGTAGGGTTCCGTAGGGGTCTGTAGGGTTCCGTAGGCACCTGCAGTGTTCTGTAGGAGCCCATAGGGTTTTAGTGAGGTTCCGTTGTGTTGCTAAGGGTCTTGTAGAGTGCTGTCGGGTCCTGGAGTATTCTGTAGGGTTCCAGAGGGGCTGGTAGGGTTCCGTCGAAATCTGAAGGGTTCCCTAGGGGCCCGTAGAGTCCCGTAGATTTCCGTAGGGGCCTGTAGGGTTGTGTAAGTGCCCGCAGGGGTTGGTAGGAGCTTGTAGGGTGCCATATGTTTCCGGAGGGTCGTGTAGGGTTCCGTAGGGGCCTGTGGTGTTCCCTAGGGGCCTGTAGAGTCTCGTACAGTTCCGTAGGGTCCTGTAGGTTTCCATAAGCGCCCGCAGAGGTCTGAAGGGGCCCGTACTGTTCCGTAAGGATCCATAGGGTTCCGTAGAGCTTCGTAGGTTCCCTAGAGGCCTCTGGAGTACCGCAGGAGCCAGTAGTGTTCCGTAGGGTCCTCTAGGGTTGAGTAAGTGCCCGCAGGAGTCTGTAGGAATCCGTGGGATTCTCTAAGGTTCTGGAGGGTTCTGCAGGGTTCCGTAGGGGCCCGTAGAGTTCCGTAGTGGCTGGTAAAGTTCCCTAGGGCCCTGTACCGTTCCGTAACTGCCTGCAAGGGTCTTTAGGCTTCCGTAGGGGCTGGTAGGGTTCCATAAAGTTCCGTGGGTTCCTGCAGAGTTCTGCAAGTGCCCGCAAGGGCCTGTAGGGGCCCACAGTGTTTCTGTCAGGTTCCGTAGAGTTCCGTAGGGGCCATATTTTTCTGTAGTGGCTGGTAGTATTCTGTAGGGGTCTGTAGGGTTCCGTAGGCGCCTGCAGTGTTCTGTAGGAGCCCATAGGGTTTTAGTGAGGTTCCGTTGTGTTGCTAAGGGTCTTGTAGAGTGCTGTCGGGTCCTGGAGTATTCTGTAGGGTTCCAGAGGGCCTCGTAGGGTTCCATCGAAATCTATAGGGTTCCCTAGGGGCCCATAGAGTCCCGTAGATTTCCGTAGGGACCTGTAGGGTTGTGTAAGTGCCCGCAGAAGTCTGTAGGAGTCTGTGGGATTCTGTAAGGTTCCGGAGGGTTCTGCAGGGTTCCGTAGGGACCCGTAGAGTTCCGTAGTGGCTGGTAAAGTTCCCTAGGGCCCTGTGGGGTTCTGTATGGACCTGTGGGGTTCTGTATGGACCTTTAGGGTTCCGTAGGGGCCTGCAGGGTTCCGTAGGTGCCCGCAGGTGTCTGTAGGGTTCCGTAGGGGTCTGTAGGGTTCCGTAGGCACCTGCAGTGTTCTGTAGGAGCCCATAGGGTTTTAGTGAGGTTCCGTTGTGTTGCTAAGGGTCTTGTAGAGTGCTGTCGGGTCCTGGAGTATTCTGTAGGGTTCCAGAGGGCCTCGTAGGGTTCCATCGAAATCTATAGGGTTCCCTAGGGGCCCATAGAGTCCCGTAGATTTCCGTAGGGACCTGTAGGGTTGTGTAAGTGCCCGCAGAAGTCTGTAGGAGTCTGTGGGATTCTGTAAGGTTCCGGAGGGTTCTGCAGGGTTCCGTAGGGACCCGTAGAGTTCCGTAGTGGCTGGTAAAGTTCCGTAGGGCCCTGTGGGGTTCTGTATGGACCTGTAGGGTTCCGTAGGGGCCTGCAGGGTTCCGTAAGTGCCCGCAGGTGTCTGTAGGGTTCCGTAGGGGTCTGTAGGGTTCCGTAGGCACCTGCAGTGTTCTGTAGGAGCCCATAGGGTTTTAGTGAGGTTCCGTTGTGTTGCTAAGGGTCTTGTAGAGTGCTGTCGGGTCCTGGAGTATTCTGTAGGGTTCCAGAGGGGCTGGTAGGGTTCCGTCGAAATCTGAAGGGTTCCCTAGGGGCCCGTAGAGTCCCGTAGATTTCCGTAGGGGCCTGTAGGGTTTTGTAAGTGCCCGCAGGGGTTGGTAGGAGCTTGTAGGGTGCCATATGTTTCCGGAGGGTTGTGTAGGGTTCCGTAGGGGCCTGTGGTGTTCCCTAGGGGCCTGTAGAGTCTCGTACAGTTCCGTAGGGTCCTGTAGGTTTCCATAAGCGCCCGCAGAGGTCTGAAGGGGCCCGTACTGTTCCGTAAGGATCCATAGGGTTCCGTAGAGCTTCGTAGGTTCCCTAGAGGCCTCTGGAGTACCGCAGGAGCCAGGAGTGTTCCGTAGGGTCCTCTAGGGTTGTGTAAGTGCCCGCAGAAGTCTGTAGGAGTCTGTGGGATTCTGTAAGGTTCCGGAGGGTTCTGCAGGGTTCCGTAGGGACCCGTAGAGTTCCGTAGTGGCTGGTAAAGTTCCCTAGGGCCCTGTGGGGTTCTGTATGGACCTGTAGGGTTCCGTAGGGGCCTGCAGGGTTCCGTAAGTGCCCGCAGGTGTCTGTAGGGTTCCGTAGGGGTCTGTAGGGTTCCGTAGGCACCTGCAGTGTTCTGTAGGAGCCCATAGGGTTTTAGTGAGGTTCCGTTGTGTTGCTAAGGGTCTTGTAGAGTGCTGTCGGGTCCTGGAGTATTCTGTAGGGTTCCAGAGGGGCTGGTAGGGTTCCATCGAAATCCATAGGGTTCCCTAGGGGCCCATAGAGTCCCGTAGATTTCCGTAGGGACCTGTAGGGTTGTGTAAGTGCCCGCAGAAGTCTGTAGGAGTCTGTGGGATTCTGTAAGGTTCCGGAGGGTTCTGCAGGGTTCCGTAGGGACGCGTAGAGTTCCGTAGTGGCTGGTAAAGTTCCGTAGGGCCCTGTGGGGTTCTGTATGGACCTGTAGGGTTCCGTAGGGGCCTGCAGGGTTCCGTAAGTGCCCGCAGGTGTCTGTAGGGTTCCGTAGGGGTCTGTAGGGTTCCGTAGGCACCTGCAGTGTTCTGTAGGAGCCCATAGGGTTTTAGTGAGGTTCCGTTGTGTTGCTAAGGGTCTTGTAGAGTGCTGTCGGGTCCTGGAGTATTCTGTAGGGTTCCAGAGGGGCTGGTAGCGTTCCGTCGAAATCTGAAGGGTTCCCTAGGGGCCCGTAGAGTCCCGTAGATTTCCGTAGGGGCCTGTAGGGTTGTGTAAGTGCCCGCAGGGGTTGGTAGGAGCTTGTAGGGTGCCATATGTTTCCGGAGGGTTGTGTAGGGTTCCGTAGGGGCCTGTGGTGTTCCCTAGGGGCCTGTAGAGTCTCGTACAGTTCCGTAGGGTCCTGTAGGTTTCCATAAGCACCCGCAGAGGTCTGAAGGGGCCCGTACTGTTCCGTAAGGATCCATAGGGTTCCGTAGAGCTTCGTAGGTTCCCTAGAGGCCTCTGGAGTACCGCAGGAGCCAGTAGTGTTCCGTAGGGTCCTCTAGGGTTGAGTAAGTGCCCGCAGGAGTCTGTAGGAATCCGTGGGATTCTGTAAGGTTCTGGAGGGTTCTGCAGGGTTCCGTAGGGGCCCGTAGAGTTCCATAGTGGCTGGTAAAGTTCCCTAGGGCCCTGTACCGTTCCGTAACTGCCTGCAAGGGTCTTTAGGCTTCCGTAGGGGCTGGTAGGGTTCCATAAAGTTCCGTGGGTTCCTGCAGAGTTCTGCAAGTGCCCGCAAGGGCCTGTAGGGGCCCACAGTGTTTCTGTCAGGTTCCGTAGAGTTCCGTAGGGGCCATATTTTTCTGTAGTGGCTGGTAGTATTCTGTAGGGGTCTGTAGGGTTCCGTAGGCGCCTGCAGTGTTCTGTAGGAGCCCATAGGGTTTTAGTGAGGTTCCGTTGTGTTGCTAAGGGTCTTGTAGAGTGCTGTCGGGTCCTGGAGTATTCTGTAGGGTTCCAGAGGGGCTGGTAGGGTTCCATCGAAATCCATAGGGTTCCCTAGGGGCCCATAGAGTCCCGTAGATTTCCGTAGGGACCTGTAGGGTTGTGTAAGTGCCCGCAGAAGTCTGTAGGAGTCTGTGGGATTCTGTAAGGTTCCGGAGGGTTCTGCAGGGTTCCGTAGGGACGCGTAGAGTTCCGTAGTGGCTGGTAAAGTTCCGTAGGGCCCTGTGGGGTTCTGTATGGACCTGTAGGGTTCCGTAGGGGCCTGCAGGGTTCCGTAAGTGCCCGCAGGTGTCTGTAGGGTTCCGTAGGGGTCTGTAGGGTTCCGTAGGCACCTGCAGTGTTCTGTAGGAGCCCATAGGGTTTTAGTGAGGTTCCGTTGTGTTGCTAAGGGTCTTGTAGAGTGCTGTCGGGTCCTGGAGTATTCTGTAGGGTTCCAGAGGGGCTGGTAGGGTTCCGTCGAAATCTGAAGGGTTCCCTAGGGGCCCATAGAGTCCCGTAGATTTCCGTAGGGGCCTGTAGGGTTGTGTAAGTGCCCGCAGGGGTTGGTAGGAGCTTGTAGGGTGCCATATGTTTCCGGAGGGTTGTGTAGGGTTCCGTAGGGGCCTGTGGTGTTCCCTAGGGGCCTGTAGAGTCTCGTACAGTTCCGTAGGGTCCTGTAGGTTTCCATAAGCGCCCGCAGAGGTCTGAAGGGGCCCGTACTGTTCCGTAAGGATCCATAGGGTTCCGTAGAGCTTCGTAGGTTCCCTAGAGGCCTCTGGAGTACCGCAGGAGCCAGTAGTGTTCCGTAGGGTCCTCTAGGGTTGTGTAAGTGCCCGCAGAAGTCTGTAGGAGTCTGTGGGATTCTGTAAGGTTCCGGAGGGTTCTGCAGGGTTCCGTAGGGACCCGTAGAGTTCCGTAGTGGCTGGTAAAGTTCCCTAGGGCCCTGTGGGGTTCTGTATGGACCTGTAGGGTTCCGTAGGGGCCTGCAGGGTTCCGTAAGTGCCCGCAGGTGTCTGTAGGGTTCCGTAGGGGTCTGTAGGGTTCCGTAGGCGCCTGCAGTGTTCTGTAGGAGCCCATAGGGTTTTAGTGAGGTTCCGTTGTGTTGCTAAGGGTCTTGTAGAGTGCTGTCGGGTCCTGGAGTATTCTGTAGGGTTCCAGAGGGGCTGGTAGGGTTCCATCGAAATCCATAGGGTTCCCTAGGGGCCCATAGAGTCCCGTAGATTTCTGTAGGGACCTGTAGGGTTGTGTAAGTGCCCGCAGAAGTCTGTAGGAGTCTGTGGGATTCTGTAAGGTTCCGGAGGGTTCTGCAGGGTTCCGTAGGGACCCGTAGAGTTCCGTAGTGGCTGGTAAAGTTCCCTAGGGCCCTGTGGGGTTCTGTATGGACCTGTAGGGTTCCGTAGGGGCCTGCAGGGTTCCGTAAGTGCCCGCAGGTGTCTGTAGGGTTCCGTAGGGGTCTGTAGGGTTCCGTAGGCACCTGCAGTGTTCTGTAGGAGCCCATAGGGTTTTAGTGAGGTTCCGTTGTGTTGCTAAGGGTCTTGTAGAGTGCTGTCGGGTCCTGGAGTATTCTGTAGGGTTCCAGAGGGGCTGGTAGGGTTCCGTCGAAATCTGAAGGGTTCCCTAGGGGCCCGTAGAGTCCCGTAGATTTCCGTAGGGGCCTGTAGGGTTGTGTAAGTGCCCGCAGGGGTTGGTAGGAGCTTGTAGGGTGCCATATGTTTCCGGAGGGTCGTGTAGGGTTCCGTAGGGGCCTGTGGTGTTCCCTAGGGGCCTGTAGAGTCTCGTACAGTTCCGTAGGGTCCTGTAGGTTTCCATAAGCGCCCGCAGAGGTCTGAAGGGGCCCGTACTGTTCCGTAAGGATCCATAGGGTTCCGTAGAGCTTCGTAGGTTCCCTAGAGGCCTCTGGAGTACCGCAGGAGCCAGTAGTGTTCCGTAGGGTCCTCTAGGGTTGAGTAAGTGCCCGCAGGAGTCTGTAGGAATCCGTGGGATTCTCTAAGGTTCTGGAGGGTTCTGCAGGGTTCCGTAGGGGCCCGTAGAGTTCCATAGTGGCTGGTAAAGTTCCCTAGGGCCCTGTACCGTTCCGTAACTGCCTGCAAGGGTCTTTAGGCTTCCGTAGGGGCTGGTAGGGTTCCATAAAGTTCCGTGGGTTCCTGCAGAGTTCTGCAAGTGCCCGCAAGGGCCTGTAGGGGCCCACAGTGTTTCTGCCAGGTTCCGTAGAGTTCCGTAGGGGCCATATTTTTCTGTAGTGGCTGGTAGTATTCTGTAGGGGTCTGTAGGGTTCCGTAGGCGCCTGCAGTGTTCTGTAGGAGCCCATAGGGTTTTAGTGAGGTTCCGTTGTGTTGCTAAGGGTCTTGTAGAGTGCTGTCGGGTCCTGGAGTATTCTGTAGGGTTCCAGAGGGGCTGGTAGGGTTCCATCGAAATCCATAGGGTTCCCTAGGGGCCCATAGAGTCCCGTAGATTTCCGTAGGGACCTGTAGGGTTGTGTAAGTGCCCGCAGAAGTCTGTAGGAGTCTGTGGGATTCTGTAAGGTTCCGGAGGGTTCTGCAGGGTTCCGTAGGGACGCGTAGAGTTCCGTAGTGGCTGGTAAAGTTCCGTAGGGCCCTGTGGGGTTCTGTATGGACCTGTAGGGTTCCGTAGGGGCCTGCAGGGTTCCGTAAGTGCCCGCAGGTGTCTGTAGGGTTCCGTAGGGGTCTGTAGGGTTCCGTAGGCACCTGCAGTGTTCTGTAGGAGCCCATAGGGTTTTAGTGAGGTTCCGTTGTGTTGCTAAGGGTCTTGTAGAGTGCTGTCGGGTCCTGGAGTATTCTGTAGGGTTCCAGAGGGGCTGGTAGGGTTCCGTCGAAATCTGAAGGGTTCCCTAGGGGCCCATAGAGTCCCGTAGATTTCCGTAGGGGCCTGTAGGGTTGTGTAAGTGCCCGCAGGGGTTGGTAGGAGCTTGTAGGGTGCCATATGTTTCCGGAGGGTTGTGTAGGGTTCCGTAGGGGCCTGTGGTGTTCCCTAGGGGCCTGTAGAGTCTCGTACAGTTCCGTAGGGTCCTGTAGGTTTCCATAAGCGCCCGCAGAGGTCTGAAGGGGCCCGTACTGTTCCGTAAGGATCCATAGGGTTCCGTAGAGCTTCGTAGGTTCCCTAGAGGCCTCTGGAGTACCGCAGGAGCCAGTAGTGTTCCGTAGGGTCCTCTAGGGTTGTGTAAGTGCCCGCAGAAGTCTGTAGGAGTCTGTGGGATTCTGTAAGGTTCCGGAGGGTTCTGCAGGGTTCCGTAGGGACCCGTAGAGTTCCGTAGTGGCTGGTAAAGTTCCCTAGGGCCCTGTGGGGTTCTGTATGGACCTGTAGGGTTCCGTAGGGGCCTGCAGGGTTCCGTAAGTGCCCGCAGGTGTCTGTAGGGTTCCGTAGGGGTCTGTAGGGTTCCGTAGGCACCTGCAGTGTTCTGTAGGAGCCCATAGGGTTTTAGTGAGGTTCCGTTGTGTTGCTAAGGGTCTTGTAGAGTGCTGTCGGGTCCTGGAGTATTCTGTAGGGTTCCAGAGGGGCTGGTAGGGTTCCGTCGAAATCTGAAGGGTTCCCTAGGGGCCCGTAGAGTCCCGTAGATTTCCGTAGGGGCCTGTAGGGTTGTGTAAGTGCCCGCAGGGGTTGGTAGGAGCTTGTAGGGTGCCATATGTTTCCGGAGGGTTGTGTAGGGTTCCGTAGGGGCCTGTGGTGTTCCCTAGGGGCCTGTAGAGTCTCGTACAGTTCCGTAGGGTCCTGTAGGTTTCCATAAGCGCCCGCAGAGGTCTGAAGGGGCCCGTACTGTTCCGTAAGGATCCATAGGGTTCCGTAGAGCTTCGTAGGTTCCCTAGAGGCCTCTGGAGTACCGCAGGAGCCAGGAGTGTTCCGTAGGGTCCTCTAGGGTTGAGTAAGTGCCCGCAGGAGTCTGTAGGAATCCGTGGGATTCTCTAAGGTTCTGGAGGGTTCTGCAGGGTTCCGTAGGGGCCCGTAGAGTTCCATAGTGGCTGGTAAAGTTCCCTAGGGCCCTGTACCATTCCGTAACTGCCTGCAAGGGTCTTTAGGCTTCCGTAGGGGCTGGTAGGGTTCCATAAAGTTCCGTGGGTTCCTGCAGAGTTCTGCAAGTGCCCGCAAGGGCCTGTAGGGGCCCACAGTGTTTCTGCCAGGTTCCGTAGAGTTCCGTAGGGGCCATATTTTTCTGTAGTGGCTGGTAGTATTCTGTAGGGGTCTGTAGGGTTCCGTAGGCGCCTGCAGTGTTCTGTAGGAGCCCATAGGGTTTTAGTGAGGTTCCGTTGTGTTGCTAAGGGTCTTGTAGAGTGCTGTCGGGTCCTGGAGTATTCTGTAGGGTTCCAGAGGGGCTGGTAGGGTTCCATCGAAATCCATAGGGTTCCCTAGGGGCCCATAGAGTCCCGTAGATTTCCGTAGGGACCTGTAGGGTTGTGTAAGTGCCCGCAGGGGTTGGTAGGAGCTTGTAGGGTGCCATATGTTTCCGGAGGGTTGTGTAGGGTTCCGTAAGGGCCTGTGGTGTTCCCTAGGGGCCTGTAGAGTCTCGTACAGTTCCGTAGGGTCCTGTAGGTTTCCATAAGCGCCCGCAGAGGTCTGAAGGGGCCCGTACTGTTCCGTAAGGATCCATAGGGTTCCGTAGAGCTTCGTAGGTTCCCTAGAGGCCTCTGGAGTACCGCAGGAGCCAGTAGTGTTCCGTAGGGTCCTCTAGGGTTGAGTAAGTGCCCGCAGGAGTCTGTAGGAATCCGTGGGATTCTCTAAGGTTCTGGAGGGTTCTGCAGGGTTCCGTAGGGGCCCGTAGAGTTCCATAGTGGCTGGTAAAGTTCCCTAGGGCCCTGTACCATTCCGTAACTGCCTGCAAGGGTCTTTAGGCTTCCGTAGGGGCTGGTAGGGTTCCATAAAGTTCCGTGGGTTCCTGCAGAGTTCTGCAAGTGCCCGCAAGGGCCTGTAGGGGCCCACAGTGTTTCTGCCAGGTTCCGTAGAGTTCCGTAGGGGCCATATTTTTCTGTAGTGGCTGGTAGTATTCTGTAGGGGTCTGTAGGGTTCCGTAGGCGCCTGCAGTGTTCTGTAGGAGCCCATAGGGTTTTAGTGAGGTTCCGTTGTGTTGCTAAGGGTCTTGTAGAGTGCTGTCGGGTCCTGGAGTATTCTGTAGGGTTCCAGAGGGGCTGGTAGGGTTCCATCGAAATCCATAGGGTTCCCTAGGGGCCCATAGAGTCCCGTAGATTTCCGTAGGGACCTGTAGGGTTGTGTAAGTGCCCGCAGGGGTTGGTAGGAGCTTGTAGGGTGCCATATGTTTCCGGAGGGTTGTGTAGGGTTCCGTAGGGGCCTGTGGTGTTCCCTAGGGGCCTGTAGAGTCTCGTACAGTTCCGTAGGGTCCTGTAGGTTTCCATAAGCGCCCGCAGAGGTCTGAAGGGGCCCGTACTGTTCCGTAAGGATCCATAGGGTTCCGTAGAGCTTCGTAGGTTCCCTAGAGGCCTCTGGAGTACCGCAGGAGCCAGTAGTGTTCCGTAGGGTCCTCTAGGGTTGTGTAAGTGCCCGCAGAAGTCTGTAGGAGTCTGTGGGATTCTGTAAGGTTCTGGAGGGTTCTGCAGGGTTCCGTAGGGGCCCGTAGAGTTCCATAGTGGCTGGTAAAGTTCCCTAGGGCCCTGTACCGTTCCGTAACTGCCTGCAAGGGTCTTTAGGCTTCCGTAGGGGCTGGTAGGGTTCCATAAAGTTCCGTGGGTTCCTGCAGAGTTCTGCAAGTGCCCGCAAGGGCCTGTAGGGGCCCACAGTGTTCCTGCCAGGTTCCGTAGAGTTCCGTAGGGGCCATATTTTTCTGTAGTGGCTGGTAGTATTCTGTAGGGGTCTGTAGGGTTCCGTAGGCGCCTGCAGTGTTCTGTAGGAGCCCATAGGGTTTTAGTGAGGTTCCGTTGTGTTGCTAAGGGTCTTGTAGAGTGCTGTCGGGTCCTGGAGTATTCTGTAGGGTTCCAGAGGGGCTGGTAGGGTTCCATCGAAATCCATAGGGTTCCCTAGGGGCCCATAGAGTCCCGTAGATTTCCGTAGGGACCTGTAGGGTTGTGTAAGTGCCCGCAGAAGTCTGTAGGAGTCTGTGGGATTCTGTAAGGTTCCGGAGGGTTCTGCAGGGTTCCGTAGGGACGCGTAGAGTTCCGTAGTGGCTGGTAAAGTTCCGTAGGGCCCTGTGGGGTTCTGTATGGACCTGTAGGGTTCCGTAGGGGCCTGCAGGGTTCCGTAAGTGCCCGCAGGTGTCTGTAGGGTTCCGTAGGGGTCTGTAGGGTTCCGTAGGCACCTGCAGTGTTCTGTAGGAGCCCATAGGGTTTTAGTGAGGTTCCGTTGTGTTGCTAAGGGTCTTGTAGAGTGCTGTCGGGTCCTGGAGTATTCTGTAGGGTTCCAGAGGGGCTGGTAGGGTTCCGTCGAAATCTGAAGGGTTCCCTAGGGGCCCATAGAGTCCCGTAGATTTCCGTAGGGGCCTGTAGGGTTGTGTAAGTGCCCGCAGGGGTTGGTAGGAGCTTGTAGGGTGCCATATGTTTCCGGAGGGTTGTGTAGGGTTCCGTAGGGGCCTGTGGTGTTCCCTAGGGGCCTGTAGAGTCTCGTACAGTTCCGTAGGGTCCTGTAGGTTTCCATAAGCGCCCGCAGAGGTCTGAAGGGGCCCGTACTGTTCCGTAAGGATCCATAGGGTTCCGTAGAGCTTCGTAGGTTCCCTAGAGGCCTCTGGAGTACCGCAGGAGCCAGTAGTGTTCCGTAGGGTCCTCTAGGGTTGTGTAAGTGCCCGCAGAAGTCTGTAGGAGTCTGTGGGATTCTGTAAGGTTCCGGAGGGTTCTGCAGGGTTCCGTAGGGACGCGTAGAGTTCCGTAGTGGCTGGTAAAGTTCCCTAGGGCCCTGTGGGGTTCTGTATGGACCTGTAGGGTTCCGTAGGGGCCTGCAGGGTTCCGTAAGTGCCCGCAGGTGTCTGTAGGGTTCCGTAGGGGTCTGTAGGGTTCCGTAGGCACCTGCAGTGTTCTGTAGGAGCCCATAGGGTTTTAGTGAGGTTCCGTTGTGTTGCTAAGGGTCTTGTAGAGTGCTGTCGGGTCCTGGAGTATTCTGTAGGGTTCCAGAGGGGCTGGTAGGGTTCCGTCGAAATCTGAAGGGTTCCCTAGGGGCCCGTAGAGTCCCGTAGATTTCCGTAGGGGCCTGTAGGGTTGTGTAAGTGCCCGCAGGGGTTGGTAGGAGCTTGTAGGGTGCCATATGTTTCCGGAGGGTTGTGTAGGGTTCCGTAGGGGCCTGTGGTGTTCCCTAGGGGCCTGTAGAGTCTCGTACAGTTCCGTAGGGTCCTGTAGGTTTCCATAAGCGCCCGCAGAGGTCTGAAGGGGCCCGTACTGTTCCGTAAGGATCCATAGGGTTCCGTAGAGCTTCGTAGGTTCCCTAGAGGCCTCTGGAGTACCGCAGGAGCCAGTAGTGTTCCGTAGGGTCCTCTAGGGTTGAGTAAGTGCCCGCAGGAGTCTGTAGGAATCCGTGGGATTCTCTAAGGTTCTGGAGGGTTCTGCAGGGTTCCGTAGGGGCCCGTAGAGTTCCATAGTGGCTGGTAAAGTTCCCTAGGGCCCTGTACCATTCCGTAACTGCCTGCAAGGGTCTTTAGGCTTCCGTAGGGGCTGGTAGGGTTCCATAAAGTTCCGTGGGTTCCTGCAGAGTTCTGCAAGTGCCCGCAAGGGCCTGTAGGGGCCCACAGTGTTTCTGCCAGGTTCCGTAGAGTTCCGTAGGGGCCATATTTTTCTGTAGTGGCTGGTAGTATTCTGTAGGGGTCTGTAGGGTTCCGTAGGCGCCTGCAGTGTTCTGTAGGAGCCCATAGGGTTTTAGTGAGGTTCCGTTGTGTTGCTAAGGGTCTTGTAGAGTGCTGTCGGGTCCTGGAGTATTCTGTAGGGTTCCAGAGGGGCTGGTAGGGTTCCATCGAAATCCATAGGGTTCCCTAGGGGCCCATAGAGTCCCGTAGATTTCCGTAGGGACCTGTAGGGTTGTGTAAGTGCCCGCAGGGGTTGGTAGGAGCTTGTAGGGTGCCATATGTTTCCGGAGGGTTGTGTAGGGTTCCGTAGGGGCCTGTGGTGTTCCCTAGGGGCCTGTAGAGTCTCGTACAGTTCCGTAGGGTCCTGTAGGTTTCCATAAGCGCCCGCAGAGGTCTGAAGGGGCCCGTACTGTTCCGTAAGGATCCATAGGGTTCCGTAGAGCTTCGTAGGTTCCCTAGAGGCCTCTGGAGTACCGCAGGAGCCAGTAGTGTTCCGTAGGGTCCTCTAGGGTTGTGTAAGTGCCCGCAGAAGTCTGTAGGAGTCTGTGGGATTCTGTAAGGTTCCGGAGGGTTCTGCAGGGTTCCGTAGGGGCCCGTAGAGTTCCATAGTGGCTGGTAAAGTTCCCTAGGGCCCTGTACCGTTCCGTAACTGCCTGCAAGGGTCTTTAGGCTTCCGTAGGGGCTGGTAGGGTTCCATAAAGTTCCGTGGGTTCCTGCAGAGTTCTGCAAGTGCCCGCAAGGGCCTGTAGGGGCCCACAGTGTTCCTGCCAGGTTCCGTAGAGTTCCGTAGGGGCCATATTTTTCTGTAGTGGCTGGTAGTATTCTGTAGGGGTCTGTAGGGTTCCGTAGGCGCCTGCAGTGTTCTGTAGGAGCCCATAGGGTTTTAGTGAGGTTCCGTTGTGTTGCTAAGGGTCTTGTAGAGTGCTGTCGGGTCCTGGAGTATTCTGTAGGGTTCCAGAGGGGCTGGTAGGGTTCCATCGAAATCCATAGGGTTCCCTAGGGGCCCATAGAGTCCCGTAGATTTCCGTAGGGACCTGTAGGGTTGTGTAAGTGCCCGCAGAAGTCTGTAGGAGTCTGTGGGATTCTGTAAGGTTCCGGAGGGTTCTGCAGGGTTCCGTAGGGACCCGTAGAGTTCCGTAGTGGCTGGTAAAGTTCCGTAGGGCCCTGTGGGGTTCTGTATGGACCTGTAGGGTTCCGTAGGGGCCTGCAGGTTTCCGTAAGTGCCCGCAGGTGTCTGTAGGGTTCCGTAGGGGTCTGTAGGGTTCCGTAGGCACCTGCAGTGTTCTGTAGGAGCCCATAGGGTTTTAGTGAGGTTCCGTTGTGTTGCTAAGGGTCTTGTAGAGTGCTGTCGGGTCCTGGAGTATTCTGTAGGGTTCCAGAGGGGCTGGTAGGGTTCCGTCGAAATCTGAAGGGTTCCCTAGGGGCCCGTAGAGTCCCGTAGATTTCCGTAGGGGCCTGTAGGGTTGTGTAAGTGCCCGCAGGGGTTGGTAGGAGCTTGTAGGGTGCCATATGTTTCCGGAGGGTCGTGTAGGGTTCCGTAGGGGCCTGTGGTGTTCCCTAGGGGCCTGTAGAGTCTCGTACAGTTCCGTAGGGTCCTGTAGGTTTCCATAAGCGCCCGCAGAGGTCTGAAGGGGCCCGTACTGTTCCGTAAGGATCCATAGGGTTCCGTAGAGCTTCGTAGGTTCCCTAGAGGCCTCTGGAGTACCGCAGGAGCCAGTAGTGTTCCGTAGGGTCCTCTAGGGTTGAGTAAGTGCCCGCAGGAGTCTGTAGGAATCCGTGGGATTCTCTAAGGTTCTGGAGGGTTCTGCAGGGTTCCGTAGGGGCCCGTAGAGTTCCGTAGTGGCTGGTAAAGTTCCCTAGGGCCCTGTACCGTTCCGTAACTGCCTGCAAGGGTCTTTAGGCTTCCGTAGGGGCTGGTAGGGTTCCATAAAGTTCCGTGGGTTCCTGCAGAGTTCTGCAAGTGCCCGCAAGGGCCTGTAGGGGCCCACAGTGTTTCTGTCAGGTTCCGTAGAGTTCCGTAGGGGCCATATTTTTCTGTAGTGGCTGGTAGTATTCTGTAGGGGTCTGTAGGGTTCCGTAGGCGCCTGCAGTGTTCTGTAGGAGCCCATAGGGTTTTAGTGAGGTTCCGTTGTGTTGCTAAGGGTCTTGTAGAGTGCTGTCGGGTCCTGGAGTATTCTGTAGGGTTCCAGAGGGCCTCGTAGGGTTCCATCGAAATCTATAGGGTTCCCTAGGGGCCCATAGAGTCCCGTAGATTTCCGTAGGGACCTGTAGGGTTGTGTAAGTGCCCGCAGAAGTCTGTAGGAGTCTGTGGGATTCTGTAAGGTTCCGGAGGGTTCTGCAGGGTTCCGTAGGGACCCGTAGAGTTCCGTAGTGGCTGGTAAAGTTCCCTAGGGCCCTGTGGGGTTCTGTATGGACCTGTGGGGTTCTGTATGGACCTTTAGGGTTCCGTAGGGGCCTGCAGGGTTCCGTAGGTGCCCGCAGGTGTCTGTAGGGTTCCGTAGGGGTCTGTAGGGTTCCGTAGGCACCTGCAGTGTTCTGTAGGAGCCCATAGGGTTTTAGTGAGGTTCCGTTGTGTTGCTAAGGGTCTTGTAGAGTGCTGTCGGGTCCTGGAGTATTCTGTAGGGTTCCAGAGGGCCTCGTAGGGTTCCATCGAAATCTATAGGGTTCCCTAGGGGCCCATAGAGTCCCGTAGATTTCCGTAGGGACCTGTAGGGTTGTGTAAGTGCCCGCAGAAGTCTGTAGGAGTCTGTGGGATTCTGTAAGGTTCCGGAGGGTTCTGCAGGGTTCCGTAGGGACCCGTAGAGTTCCGTAGTGGCTGGTAAAGTTCCGTAGGGCCCTGTGGGGTTCTGTATGGACCTGTAGGGTTCCGTAGGGGCCTGCAGGGTTCCGTAAGTGCCCGCAGGTGTCTGTAGGGTTCCGTAGGGGTCTGTAGGGTTCCGTAGGCACCTGCAGTGTTCTGTAGGAGCCCATAGGGTTTTAGTGAGGTTCCGTTGTGTTGCTAAGGGTCTTGTAGAGTGCTGTCGGGTCCTGGAGTATTCTGTAGGGTTCCAGAGGGGCTGGTAGGGTTCCGTCGAAATCTGAAGGGTTCCCTAGGGGCCCGTAGAGTCCCGTAGATTTCCGTAGGGGCCTGTAGGGTTTTGTAAGTGCCCGCAGGGGTTGGTAGGAGCTTGTAGGGTGCCATATGTTTCCGGAGGGTTGTGTAGGGTTCCGTAGGGGCCTGTGGTGTTCCCTAGGGGCCTGTAGAGTCTCGTACAGTTCCGTAGGGTCCTGTAGGTTTCCATAAGCGCCCGCAGAGGTCTGAAGGGGCCCGTACTGTTCCGTAAGGATCCATAGGGTTCCGTAGAGCTTCGTAGGTTCCCTAGAGGCCTCTGGAGTACCGCAGGAGCCAGGAGTGTTCCGTAGGGTCCTCTAGGGTTGTGTAAGTGCCCGCAGAAGTCTGTAGGAGTCTGTGGGATTCTGTAAGGTTCCGGAGGGTTCTGCAGGGTTCCGTAGGGACCCGTAGAGTTCCGTAGTGGCTGGTAAAGTTCCCTAGGGCCCTGTGGGGTTCTGTATGGACCTGTAGGGTTCCGTAGGGGCCTGCAGGGTTCCGTAAGTGCCCGCAGGTGTCTGTAGGGTTCCGTAGGGGTCTGTAGGGTTCCGTAGGCACCTGCAGTGTTCTGTAGGAGCCCATAGGGTTTTAGTGAGGTTCCGTTGTGTTGCTAAGGGTCTTGTAGAGTGCTGTCGGGTCCTGGAGTATTCTGTAGGGTTCCAGAGGGGCTGGTAGGGTTCCATCGAAATCCATAGGGTTCCCTAGGGGCCCATAGAGTCCCGTAGATTTCCGTAGGGACCTGTAGGGTTGTGTAAGTGCCCGCAGAAGTCTGTAGGAGTCTGTGGGATTCTGTAAGGTTCCGGAGGGTTCTGCAGGGTTCCGTAGGGACGCGTAGAGTTCCGTAGTGGCTGGTAAAGTTCCGTAGGGCCCTGTGGGGTTCTGTATGGACCTGTAGGGTTCCGTAGGGGCCTGCAGGGTTCCGTAAGTGCCCGCAGGTGTCTGTAGGGTTCCGTAGGGGTCTGTAGGGTTCCGTAGGCACCTGCAGTGTTCTGTAGGAGCCCATAGGGTTTTAGTGAGGTTCCGTTGTGTTGCTAAGGGTCTTGTAGAGTGCTGTCGGGTCCTGGAGTATTCTGTAGGGTTCCAGAGGGGCTGGTAGCGTTCCGTCGAAATCTGAAGGGTTCCCTAGGGGCCCGTAGAGTCCCGTAGATTTCCGTAGGGGCCTGTAGGGTTGTGTAAGTGCCCGCAGGGGTTGGTAGGAGCTTGTAGGGTGCCATATGTTTCCGGAGGGTTGTGTAGGGTTCCGTAGGGGCCTGTGGTGTTCCCTAGGGGCCTGTAGAGTCTCGTACAGTTCCGTAGGGTCCTGTAGGTTTCCATAAGCACCCGCAGAGGTCTGAAGGGGCCCGTACTGTTCCGTAAGGATCCATAGGGTTCCGTAGAGCTTCGTAGGTTCCCTAGAGGCCTCTGGAGTACCGCAGGAGCCAGTAGTGTTCCGTAGGGTCCTCTAGGGTTGAGTAAGTGCCCGCAGGAGTCTGTAGGAATCCGTGGGATTCTGTAAGGTTCTGGAGGGTTCTGCAGGGTTCCGTAGGGGCCCGTAGAGTTCCATAGTGGCTGGTAAAGTTCCCTAGGGCCCTGTACCGTTCCGTAACTGCCTGCAAGGGTCTTTAGGCTTCCGTAGGGGCTGGTAGGGTTCCATAAAGTTCCGTGGGTTCCTGCAGAGTTCTGCAAGTGCCCGCAAGGGCCTGTAGGGGCCCACAGTGTTTCTGTCAGGTTCCGTAGAGTTCCGTAGGGGCCATATTTTTCTGTAGTGGCTGGTAGTATTCTGTAGGGGTCTGTAGGGTTCCGTAGGCGCCTGCAGTGTTCTGTAGGAGCCCATAGGGTTTTAGTGAGGTTCCGTTGTGTTGCTAAGGGTCTTGTAGAGTGCTGTCGGGTCCTGGAGTATTCTGTAGGGTTCCAGAGGGGCTGGTAGGGTTCCATCGAAATCCATAGGGTTCCCTAGGGGCCCATAGAGTCCCGTAGATTTCCGTAGGGACCTGTAGGGTTGTGTAAGTGCCCGCAGAAGTCTGTAGGAGTCTGTGGGATTCTGTAAGGTTCCGGAGGGTTCTGCAGGGTTCCGTAGGGACGCGTAGAGTTCCGTAGTGGCTGGTAAAGTTCCGTAGGGCCCTGTGGGGTTCTGTATGGACCTGTAGGGTTCCGTAGGGGCCTGCAGGGTTCCGTAAGTGCCCGCAGGTGTCTGTAGGGTTCCGTAGGGGTCTGTAGGGTTCCGTAGGCACCTGCAGTGTTCTGTAGGAGCCCATAGGGTTTTAGTGAGGTTCCGTTGTGTTGCTAAGGGTCTTGTAGAGTGCTGTCGGGTCCTGGAGTATTCTGTAGGGTTCCAGAGGGGCTGGTAGGGTTCCGTCGAAATCTGAAGGGTTCCCTAGGGGCCCATAGAGTCCCGTAGATTTCCGTAGGGGCCTGTAGGGTTGTGTAAGTGCCCGCAGGGGTTGGTAGGAGCTTGTAGGGTGCCATATGTTTCCGGAGGGTTGTGTAGGGTTCCGTAGGGGCCTGTGGTGTTCCCTAGGGGCCTGTAGAGTCTCGTACAGTTCCGTAGGGTCCTGTAGGTTTCCATAAGCGCCCGCAGAGGTCTGAAGGGGCCCGTACTGTTCCGTAAGGATCCATAGGGTTCCGTAGAGCTTCGTAGGTTCCCTAGAGGCCTCTGGAGTACCGCAGGAGCCAGTAGTGTTCCGTAGGGTCCTCTAGGGTTGTGTAAGTGCCCGCAGAAGTCTGTAGGAGTCTGTGGGATTCTGTAAGGTTCCGGAGGGTTCTGCAGGGTTCCGTAGGGACCCGTAGAGTTCCGTAGTGGCTGGTAAAGTTCCCTAGGGCCCTGTGGGGTTCTGTATGGACCTGTAGGGTTCCGTAGGGGCCTGCAGGGTTCCGTAAGTGCCCGCAGGTGTCTGTAGGGTTCCGTAGGGGTCTGTAGGGTTCCGTAGGCGCCTGCAGTGTTCTGTAGGAGCCCATAGGGTTTTAGTGAGGTTCCGTTGTGTTGCTAAGGGTCTTGTAGAGTGCTGTCGGGTCCTGGAGTATTCTGTAGGGTTCCAGAGGGGCTGGTAGGGTTCCATCGAAATCCATAGGGTTCCCTAGGGGCCCATAGAGTCCCGTAGATTTCTGTAGGGACCTGTAGGGTTGTGTAAGTGCCCGCAGAAGTCTGTAGGAGTCTGTGGGATTCTGTAAGGTTCCGGAGGGTTCTGCAGGGTTCCGTAGGGACCCGTAGAGTTCCGTAGTGGCTGGTAAAGTTCCCTAGGGCCCTGTGGGGTTCTGTATGGACCTGTAGGGTTCCGTAGGGGCCTGCAGGGTTCCGTAAGTGCCCGCAGGTGTCTGTAGGGTTCCGTAGGGGTCTGTAGGGTTCCGTAGGCACCTGCAGTGTTCTGTAGGAGCCCATAGGGTTTTAGTGAGGTTCCGTTGTGTTGCTAAGGGTCTTGTAGAGTGCTGTCGGGTCCTGGAGTATTCTGTAGGGTTCCAGAGGGGCTGGTAGGGTTCCGTCGAAATCTGAAGGGTTCCCTAGGGGCCCGTAGAGTCCCGTAGATTTCCGTAGGGGCCTGTAGGGTTGTGTAAGTGCCCGCAGGGGTTGGTAGGAGCTTGTAGGGTGCCATATGTTTCCGGAGGGTCGTGTAGGGTTCCGTAGGGGCCTGTGGTGTTCCCTAGGGGCCTGTAGAGTCTCGTACAGTTCCGTAGGGTCCTGTAGGTTTCCATAAGCGCCCGCAGAGGTCTGAAGGGGCCCGTACTGTTCCGTAAGGATCCATAGGGTTCCGTAGAGCTTCGTAGGTTCCCTAGAGGCCTCTGGAGTACCGCAGGAGCCAGTAGTGTTCCGTAGGGTCCTCTAGGGTTGAGTAAGTGCCCGCAGGAGTCTGTAGGAATCCGTGGGATTCTCTAAGGTTCTGGAGGGTTCTGCAGGGTTCCGTAGGGGCCCGTAGAGTTCCATAGTGGCTGGTAAAGTTCCCTAGGGCCCTGTACCGTTCCGTAACTGCCTGCAAGGGTCTTTAGGCTTCCGTAGGGGCTGGTAGGGTTCCATAAAGTTCCGTGGGTTCCTGCAGAGTTCTGCAAGTGCCCGCAAGGGCCTGTAGGGGCCCACAGTGTTTCTGCCAGGTTCCGTAGAGTTCCGTAGGGGCCATATTTTTCTGTAGTGGCTGGTAGTATTCTGTAGGGGTCTGTAGGGTTCCGTAGGCGCCTGCAGTGTTCTGTAGGAGCCCATAGGGTTTTAGTGAGGTTCCGTTGTGTTGCTAAGGGTCTTGTAGAGTGCTGTCGGGTCCTGGAGTATTCTGTAGGGTTCCAGAGGGGCTGGTAGGGTTCCATCGAAATCCATAGGGTTCCCTAGGGGCCCATAGAGTCCCGTAGATTTCCGTAGGGACCTGTAGGGTTGTGTAAGTGCCCGCAGAAGTCTGTAGGAGTCTGTGGGATTCTGTAAGGTTCCGGAGGGTTCTGCAGGGTTCCGTAGGGACGCGTAGAGTTCCGTAGTGGCTGGTAAAGTTCCGTAGGGCCCTGTGGGGTTCTGTATGGACCTGTAGGGTTCCGTAGGGGCCTGCAGGGTTCCGTAAGTGCCCGCAGGTGTCTGTAGGGTTCCGTAGGGGTCTGTAGGGTTCCGTAGGCACCTGCAGTGTTCTGTAGGAGCCCATAGGGTTTTAGTGAGGTTCCGTTGTGTTGCTAAGGGTCTTGTAGAGTGCTGTCGGGTCCTGGAGTATTCTGTAGGGTTCCAGAGGGGCTGGTAGGGTTCCGTCGAAATCTGAAGGGTTCCCTAGGGGCCCATAGAGTCCCGTAGATTTCCGTAGGGGCCTGTAGGGTTGTGTAAGTGCCCGCAGGGGTTGGTAGGAGCTTGTAGGGTGCCATATGTTTCCGGAGGGTTGTGTAGGGTTCCGTAGGGGCCTGTGGTGTTCCCTAGGGGCCTGTAGAGTCTCGTACAGTTCCGTAGGGTCCTGTAGGTTTCCATAAGCGCCCGCAGAGGTCTGAAGGGGCCCGTACTGTTCCGTAAGGATCCATAGGGTTCCGTAGAGCTTCGTAGGTTCCCTAGAGGCCTCTGGAGTACCGCAGGAGCCAGTAGTGTTCCGTAGGGTCCTCTAGGGTTGTGTAAGTGCCCGCAGAAGTCTGTAGGAGTCTGTGGGATTCTGTAAGGTTCCGGAGGGTTCTGCAGGGTTCCGTAGGGACCCGTAGAGTTCCGTAGTGGCTGGTAAAGTTCCCTAGGGCCCTGTGGGGTTCTGTATGGACCTGTAGGGTTCCGTAGGGGCCTGCAGGGTTCCGTAAGTGCCCGCAGGTGTCTGTAGGGTTCCGTAGGGGTCTGTAGGGTTCCGTAGGCACCTGCAGTGTTCTGTAGGAGCCCATAGGGTTTTAGTGAGGTTCCGTTGTGTTGCTAAGGGTCTTGTAGAGTGCTGTCGGGTCCTGGAGTATTCTGTAGGGTTCCAGAGGGGCTGGTAGGGTTCCGTCGAAATCTGAAGGGTTCCCTAGGGGCCCGTAGAGTCCCGTAGATTTCCGTAGGGGCCTGTAGGGTTGTGTAAGTGCCCGCAGGGGTTGGTAGGAGCTTGTAGGGTGCCATATGTTTCCGGAGGGTTGTGTAGGGTTCCGTAGGGGCCTGTGGTGTTCCCTAGGGGCCTGTAGAGTCTCGTACAGTTCCGTAGGGTCCTGTAGGTTTCCATAAGCGCCCGCAGAGGTCTGAAGGGGCCCGTACTGTTCCGTAAGGATCCATAGGGTTCCGTAGAGCTTCGTAGGTTCCCTAGAGGCCTCTGGAGTACCGCAGGAGCCAGGAGTGTTCCGTAGGGTCCTCTAGGGTTGAGTAAGTGCCCGCAGGAGTCTGTAGGAATCCGTGGGATTCTCTAAGGTTCTGGAGGGTTCTGCAGGGTTCCGTAGGGGCCCGTAGAGTTCCATAGTGGCTGGTAAAGTTCCCTAGGGCCCTGTACCATTCCGTAACTGCCTGCAAGGGTCTTTAGGCTTCCGTAGGGGCTGGTAGGGTTCCATAAAGTTCCGTGGGTTCCTGCAGAGTTCTGCAAGTGCCCGCAAGGGCCTGTAGGGGCCCACAGTGTTTCTGCCAGGTTCCGTAGAGTTCCGTAGGGGCCATATTTTTCTGTAGTGGCTGGTAGTATTCTGTAGGGGTCTGTAGGGTTCCGTAGGCGCCTGCAGTGTTCTGTAGGAGCCCATAGGGTTTTAGTGAGGTTCCGTTGTGTTGCTAAGGGTCTTGTAGAGTGCTGTCGGGTCCTGGAGTATTCTGTAGGGTTCCAGAGGGGCTGGTAGGGTTCCATCGAAATCCATAGGGTTCCCTAGGGGCCCATAGAGTCCCGTAGATTTCCGTAGGGACCTGTAGGGTTGTGTAAGTGCCCGCAGGGGTTGGTAGGAGCTTGTAGGGTGCCATATGTTTCCGGAGGGTTGTGTAGGGTTCCGTAAGGGCCTGTGGTGTTCCCTAGGGGCCTGTAGAGTCTCGTACAGTTCCGTAGGGTCCTGTAGGTTTCCATAAGCGCCCGCAGAGGTCTGAAGGGGCCCGTACTGTTCCGTAAGGATCCATAGGGTTCCGTAGAGCTTCGTAGGTTCCCTAGAGGCCTCTGGAGTACCGCAGGAGCCAGTAGTGTTCCGTAGGGTCCTCTAGGGTTGAGTAAGTGCCCGCAGGAGTCTGTAGGAATCCGTGGGATTCTCTAAGGTTCTGGAGGGTTCTGCAGGGTTCCGTAGGGGCCCGTAGAGTTCCATAGTGGCTGGTAAAGTTCCCTAGGGCCCTGTACCATTCCGTAACTGCCTGCAAGGGTCTTTAGGCTTCCGTAGGGGCTGGTAGGGTTCCATAAAGTTCCGTGGGTTCCTGCAGAGTTCTGCAAGTGCCCGCAAGGGCCTGTAGGGGCCCACAGTGTTTCTGCCAGGTTCCGTAGAGTTCCGTAGGGGCCATATTTTTCTGTAGTGGCTGGTAGTATTCTGTAGGGGTCTGTAGGGTTCCGTAGGCGCCTGCAGTGTTCTGTAGGAGCCCATAGGGTTTTAGTGAGGTTCCGTTGTGTTGCTAAGGGTCTTGTAGAGTGCTGTCGGGTCCTGGAGTATTCTGTAGGGTTCCAGAGGGGCTGGTAGGGTTCCATCGAAATCCATAGGGTTCCCTAGGGGCCCATAGAGTCCCGTAGATTTCCGTAGGGACCTGTAGGGTTGTGTAAGTGCCCGCAGGGGTTGGTAGGAGCTTGTAGGGTGCCATATGTTTCCGGAGGGTTGTGTAGGGTTCCGTAGGGGCCTGTGGTGTTCCCTAGGGGCCTGTAGAGTCTCGTACAGTTCCGTAGGGTCCTGTAGGTTTCCATAAGCGCCCGCAGAGGTCTGAAGGGGCCCGTACTGTTCCGTAAGGATCCATAGGGTTCCGTAGAGCTTCGTAGGTTCCCTAGAGGCCTCTGGAGTACCGCAGGAGCCAGTAGTGTTCCGTAGGGTCCTCTAGGGTTGTGTAAGTGCCCGCAGAAGTCTGTAGGAGTCTGTGGGATTCTGTAAGGTTCTGGAGGGTTCTGCAGGGTTCCGTAGGGGCCCGTAGAGTTCCATAGTGGCTGGTAAAGTTCCCTAGGGCCCTGTACCGTTCCGTAACTGCCTGCAAGGGTCTTTAGGCTTCCGTAGGGGCTGGTAGGGTTCCATAAAGTTCCGTGGGTTCCTGCAGAGTTCTGCAAGTGCCCGCAAGGGCCTGTAGGGGCCCACAGTGTTCCTGCCAGGTTCCGTAGAGTTCCGTAGGGGCCATATTTTTCTGTAGTGGCTGGTAGTATTCTGTAGGGGTCTGTAGGGTTCCGTAGGCGCCTGCAGTGTTCTGTAGGAGCCCATAGGGTTTTAGTGAGGTTCCGTTGTGTTGCTAAGGGTCTTGTAGAGTGCTGTCGGGTCCTGGAGTATTCTGTAGGGTTCCAGAGGGGCTGGTAGGGTTCCATCGAAATCCATAGGGTTCCCTAGGGGCCCATAGAGTCCCGTAGATTTCCGTAGGGACCTGTAGGGTTGTGTAAGTGCCCGCAGAAGTCTGTAGGAGTCTGTGGGATTCTGTAAGGTTCCGGAGGGTTCTGCAGGGTTCCGTAGGGACGCGTAGAGTTCCGTAGTGGCTGGTAAAGTTCCGTAGGGCCCTGTGGGGTTCTGTATGGACCTGTAGGGTTCCGTAGGGGCCTGCAGGGTTCCGTAAGTGCCCGCAGGTGTCTGTAGGGTTCCGTAGGGGTCTGTAGGGTTCCGTAGGCACCTGCAGTGTTCTGTAGGAGCCCATAGGGTTTTAGTGAGGTTCCGTTGTGTTGCTAAGGGTCTTGTAGAGTGCTGTCGGGTCCTGGAGTATTCTGTAGGGTTCCAGAGGGGCTGGTAGGGTTCCGTCGAAATCTGAAGGGTTCCCTAGGGGCCCATAGAGTCCCGTAGATTTCCGTAGGGGCCTGTAGGGTTGTGTAAGTGCCCGCAGGGGTTGGTAGGAGCTTGTAGGGTGCCATATGTTTCCGGAGGGTTGTGTAGGGTTCCGTAGGGGCCTGTGGTGTTCCCTAGGGGCCTGTAGAGTCTCGTACAGTTCCGTAGGGTCCTGTAGGTTTCCATAAGCGCCCGCAGAGGTCTGAAGGGGCCCGTACTGTTCCGTAAGGATCCATAGGGTTCCGTAGAGCTTCGTAGGTTCCCTAGAGGCCTCTGGAGTACCGCAGGAGCCAGTAGTGTTCCGTAGGGTCCTCTAGGGTTGTGTAAGTGCCCGCAGAAGTCTGTAGGAGTCTGTGGGATTCTGTAAGGTTCCGGAGGGTTCTGCAGGGTTCCGTAGGGACCCGTAGAGTTCCGTAGTGGCTGGTAAAGTTCCCTAGGGCCCTGTGGGGTTCTGTATGGACCTGTAGGGTTCCGTAGGGGCCTGCAGGGTTCCGTAAGTGCCCGCAGGTGTCTGTAGGGTTCCGTAGGGGTCTGTAGGGTTCCGTAGGCACCTGCAGTGTTCTGTAGGAGCCCATAGGGTTTTAGTGAGGTTCCGTTGTGTTGCTAAGGGTCTTGTAGAGTGCTGTCGGGTCCTGGAGTATTCTGTAGGGTTCCAGAGGGGCTGGTAGGGTTCCGTCGAAATCTGAAGGGTTCCCTAGGGGCCCGTAGAGTCCCGTAGATTTCCGTAGGGGCCTGTAGGGTTGTGTAAGTGCCCGCAGGGGTTGGTAGGAGCTTGTAGGGTGCCATATGTTTCCGGAGGGTTGTGTAGGGTTCCGTAGGGGCCTGTGGTGTTCCCTAGGGGCCTGTAGAGTCTCGTACAGTTCCGTAGGGTCCTGTAGGTTTCCATAAGCGCCCGCAGAGGTCTGAAGGGGCCCGTACTGTTCCGTAAGGATCCATAGGGTTCCGTAGAGCTTCGTAGGTTCCCTAGAGGCCTCTGGAGTACCGCAGGAGCCAGTAGTGTTCCGTAGGGTCCTCTAGGGTTGAGTAAGTGCCCGCAGGAGTCTGTAGGAATCCGTGGGATTCTCTAAGGTTCTGGAGGGTTCTGCAGGGTTCCGTAGGGGCCCGTAGAGTTCCATAGTGGCTGGTAAAGTTCCCTAGGGCCCTGTACCATTCCGTAACTGCCTGCAAGGGTCTTTAGGCTTCCGTAGGGGCTGGTAGGGTTCCATAAAGTTCCGTGGGTTCCTGCAGAGTTCTGCAAGTGCCCGCAAGGGCCTGTAGGGGCCCACAGTGTTTCTGCCAGGTTCCGTAGAGTTCCGTAGGGGCCATATTTTTCTGTAGTGGCTGGTAGTATTCTGTAGGGGTCTGTAGGGTTCCGTAGGCGCCTGCAGTGTTCTGTAGGAGCCCATAGGGTTTTAGTGAGGTTCCGTTGTGTTGCTAAGGGTCTTGTAGAGTGCTGTCGGGTCCTGGAGTATTCTGTAGGGTTCCAGAGGGGCTGGTAGGGTTCCATCGAAATCCATAGGGTTCCCTAGGGGCCCATAGAGTCCCGTAGATTTCCGTAGGGACCTGTAGGGTTGTGTAAGTGCCCGCAGGGGTTGGTAGGAGCTTGTAGGGTGCCATATGTTTCCGGAGGGTTGTGTAGGGTTCCGTAGGGGCCTGTGGTGTTCCCTAGGGGCCTGTAGAGTCTCGTACAGTTCCGTAGGGTCCTGTAGGTTTCCATAAGCGCCCGCAGAGGTCTGAAGGGGCCCGTACTGTTCCGTAAGGATCCATAGGGTTCCGTAGAGCTTCGTAGGTTCCCTAGAGGCCTCTGGAGTACCGCAGGAGCCAGTAGTGTTCCGTAGGGTCCTCTAGGGTTGTGTAAGTGCCCGCAGAAGTCTGTAGGAGTCTGTGGGATTCTGTAAGGTTCCGGAGGGTTCTGCAGGGTTCCGTAGGGGCCCGTAGAGTTCCATAGTGGCTGGTAAAGTTCCCTAGGGCCCTGTACCGTTCCGTAACTGCCTGCAAGGGTCTTTAGGCTTCCGTAGGGGCTGGTAGGGTTCCATAAAGTTCCGTGGGTTCCTGCAGAGTTCTGCAAGTGCCCGCAAGGGCCTGTAGGGGCCCACAGTGTTCCTGCCAGGTTCCGTAGAGTTCCGTAGGGGCCATATTTTTCTGTAGTGGCTGGTAGTATTCTGTAGGGGTCTGTAGGGTTCCGTAGGCGCCTGCAGTGTTCTGTAGGAGCCCATAGGGTTTTAGTGAGGTTCCGTTGTGTTGCTAAGGGTCTTGTAGAGTGCTGTCGGGTCCTGGAGTATTCTGTAGGGTTCCAGAGGGGCTGGTAGGGTTCCATCGAAATCCATAGGGTTCCCTAGGGGCCCATAGAGTCCCGTAGATTTCCGTAGGGACCTGTAGGGTTGTGTAAGTGCCCGCAGAAGTCTGTAGGAGTCTGTGGGATTCTGTAAGGTTCCGGAGGGTTCTGCAGGGTTCCGTAGGGACGCGTAGAGTTCCGTAGTGGCTGGTAAAGTTCCGTAGGGCCCTGTGGGGTTCTGTATGGACCTGTAGGGTTCCGTAGGGGCCTGCAGGGTTCCGTAAGTGCCCGCAGGTGTCTGTAGGGTTCCGTAGGGGTCTGTAGGGTTCCGTAGGCACCTGCAGTGTTCTGTAGGAGCCCATAGGGTTTTAGTGAGGTTCCGTTGTGTTGCTAAGGGTCTTGTAGAGTGCTGTCGGGTCCTGGAGTATTCTGTAGGGTTCCAGAGGGGCTGGTAGGGTTCCGTCGAAATCTGAAGGGTTCCCTAGGGGCCCATAGAGTCCCGTAGATTTCCGTAGGGGCCTGTAGGGTTGTGTAAGTGCCCGCAGGGGTTGGTAGGAGCTTGTAGGGTGCCATATGTTTCCGGAGGGTTGTGTAGGGTTCCGTAGGGGCCTGTGGTGTTCCCTAGGGGCCTGTAGAGTCTCGTACAGTTCCGTAGGGTCCTGTAGGTTTCCATAAGCGCCCGCAGAGGTCTGAAGGGGCCCGTACTGTTCCGTAAGGATCCATAGGGTTCCGTAGAGCTTCGTAGGTTCCCTAGAGGCCTCTGGAGTACCGCAGGAGCCAGTAGTGTTCCGTAGGGACCTGTAGGGTTGTGTAAGTGCCCGCAGAAGTCTGTAGGAGTCTGTGGGATTCTGTAAGGTTCCGGAGGGTTCTGCAGGGTTCCGTAGGGACGCGTAGAGTTCCGTAGTGGCTGGTAAAGTTCCGTAGGGCCCTGTGGGGTTCTGTATGGACCTGTAGGGTTCCGTAGGGGCCTGCAGGGTTCCGTAAGTGCCCGCAGGTGTCTGTAGGGTTCCGTAGGGGTCTGTAGGGTTCCGTAGGCACCTGCAGTGTTCTGTAGGAGCCCATAGGGTTTTAGTGAGGTTCCGTTGTGTTGCTAAGGGTCTTGTAGAGTGCTGTCGGGTCCTGGAGTATTCTGTAGGGTTCCAGAGGGGCTGGTAGGGTTCCGTCGAAATCTGAAGGGTTCCCTAGGGGCCCGTAGAGTCCCGTAGATTTCCGGAGGGGCCTGTAGGGTTGTGTAAGTGCCCGCAGGGGTTGGTAGGAGCTTGTAGGGTGCCATATGTTTCCGGAGGGTCGTGTAGGGTTCCGTAGGGGCCTGTGGTGTTCCCTAGGGGCCTGTAGAGTCTCGTACAGTTCCGTAGGGTCCTGTAGGTTTCCATAAGCGCCCGCAGAGGTCTGAAGGGGCCCGTACTGTTCCGTAAGGATCCATAGGGTTCCGTAGAGCTTCGTAGGTTCCCTAGAGGCCTCTGGAGTACCGCAGGAGCCAGTAGTGTTCCGTAGGGTCCTCTAGGGTTGAGTAAGTGCCCGCAGGAGTCTGTAGGAATCCGTGGGATTCTCTAAGGTTCTGGAGGGTTCTGCAGGGTTCCGTAGGGGCCCGTAGAGTTCCGTAGTGGCTGGTAAAGTTCCCTAGGGCCCTGTACCGTTCCGTAACTGCCTGCAAGGGTCTTTAGGCTTCCGTAGGGGCTGGTAGGGTTCCATAAAGTTCCGTGGGTTCCTGCAGAGTTCTGCAAGTGCCCGCAAGGGCCTGTAGGGGCCCACAGTGTTTCTGTCAGGTTCCGTAGAGTTCCGTAGGGGCCATATTTTTCTGTAGTGGCTGGTAGTATTCTGTAGGGGTCTGTAGGGTTCCGTAGGCGCCTGCAGTGTTCTGTAGGAGCCCATAGGGTTTTAGTGAGGTTCCGTTGTGTTGCTAAGGGTCTTGTAGAGTGCTGTCGGGTCCTGGAGTATTCTGTAGGGTTCCAGAGGGCCTCGTAGGGTTCCATCGAAATCTATAGGGTTCCCTAGGGGCCCATAGAGTCCCGTAGATTTCCATAGGGACCTGTAGGGTTGTGTAAGTGCCCGCAGAAGTCTGTAGGAGTCTGTGGGATTCTGTAAGGTTCCGGAGGGTTCTGCAGGGTTCCGTAGGGACCCGTAGAGTTCCGTAGTGGCTGGTAAAGTTCCGTAGGGCCCTGTGGGGTTCTGTATGGACCTGTAGGGTTCCGTAGGGGCCTGCAGGGTTCCGTAAGTGCCCGCAGGTGTCTGTAGGGTTCCGTAGGGGTCTGTAGGGTTCCGTAGGCACCTGCAGTGTTCTGTAGGAGCCCATAGGGTTTTAGTGAGGTTCCGTTGTGTTGCTAAGGGTCTTGTAGAGTGCTGTCGGTTCCCGGAGTATTCTGTAGGGTTCCAGAGGGGCTGGTAGGGTTCCGTCGAAATCTGAAGGGTTCCCTAGGGGCCCGTAGAGTCCCGTAGATTTCCGTAGGGGCCTGTAGGGTTGTGTAAGTGCCCGCAGGGGTTGGTAGGAGCTTGTAGGGTGCCATATGTTTCCGGAGGGTCGTGTAGGGTTCCGTAGGGGCCTGTGGTGTTCCCTAGGGGCCTGTAGAGTCTCGTACAGTTCCGTAGGGTCCTGTAGGTTTCCATAAGCGCCCGCAGAGGTCTGAAGGGGCCCGTACTGTTCCGTAAGGATCCATAGGGTTCCGTAGAGCTTCGTAGGTTCCCTAGAGGCCTCTGGAGTACCGCAGGAGCCAGGAGTGTTCCGTAGGGACCTCTAGGGTTGAGTAAGTGCCCGCAGGAGTCTGTAGGAATCCGTGGGATTCTCTAAGGTTCTGGAGGGTTCTGCAGGGTTCCGTAGGGGCCCGTAGAGTTCCGTAGTGGCTTTTAAAGTTCCCTAGGGCCCTGTACCGTTCCGTAACTGCCTGCAAGGGTCTTTAGGCTTCCGTAGGGGCTGGTAGGGTTCCATAAAGTTCCGTGGGTTCCTGCAGAGTTCTGCAAGTGCCCGCAAGGGCCTGTAGGGGCCCACAGTGTTTCTGCCAGGTTCCGTAGAGTTCCGTAGGGGCCATATTTTTCTGTAGTGGCTGGTAGTATTCTGTAGGGGTCTGTAGGGTTCCGTAGGCGCCTGCAGTGTTCTGTAGGAGCCCATAGGGTTTTAGTGAGGTTCCGTTGTGTTGCTAAGGGTCTTGTAGAGTGCTGTCGGGTCCTGGAGTATTCTGTAGGGTTCCAGAGGGCCTCGTAGGGTTCCATCGAAATCTATAGGGTTCCCTAGGGGCCCATAGAGTCCCGTAGATTTCCGTAGGGACCTGTAGGGTTGTGTAAGTGCCCGCAGAAGTCTGTAGGAGTCTGTGGGATTCTGTAAGGTTCCGGAGGGTTCTGCAGGGTTCCGTAGGGACCCGTAGAGTTCCGTAGTGGCTGGTAAAGTTCCGTAGGGCCCTGTGGGGTTCTGTATGGACCTGTAGGGTTCCGTAGGGGCCTGCAGGTTTCTGTAAGTGCCCGCAGGTGTCTGTAGGGTTCCGTAGGGGTCTGTAGGGTTCCGTAGGCACCTGCAGTGTTCTGTAGGAGCCCATAGGGTTTTAGTGAGGTTCCGTTGTGTTGCTAAGGGTCTTGTAGAGTGCTGTCGGGTCCTGGAGTATTCTGTAGGGTTCCAGAGGGGCTGGTAGGGTTCCGTCGAAATCTGAAGGGTTCCCTAGGGGCCCGTAGAGTCCCGTAGATTTCCGGAGGGGCCTGTAGGGTTGTGTAAGTGCCCGCAGGGGTTGGTAGGAGCTTGTAGGGTGCCATATGTTTCTGGAGGGTCGTGTAGGGTTCCGTAGGGGCCTGTGGTGTTCCCTAGGGGCCTGTAGAGTCTCGTACAGTTCCGTAGGGTCCTGTAGGTTTCCATAAGCGCCCGCAGAGGTCTGAAGGGGCCCGTACTGTTCCGTAAGGATCCATAGGGTTCCGTAGAGCTTCGTAGGTTCCCTAGAGGCCTCTGGAGTACCGCAGGAGCCAGTAGTGTTCCGTAGGGTCCTCTAGGGTTGAGTAAGTGCCCGCAGGAGTCTGTAGGAATCCGTGGGATTCTCTAAGGTTCTGGAGGGTTCTGCAGGGTTCCGTAGGGGCCCGTAGAGTTCCGTAGTGGCTGGTAAAGTTCCCTAGGGCCCTGTACCGTTCCGTAACTGCCTGCAAGGGTCTTTAGTTTCCGTAGGGGCTGGTAGGGTTCCATAAAGTTCCGTGGGTTCCTGCAGAGTTCTGCAAGTGCCCGCAAGGGCCTGTAGGGGCCCACAGTGTTTCTGCCAGGTTCCGTAGAGTTCCGTAGGGGCCATATTTTTCTCTAGTGGCTGGTAGTATTCTGTAGGGGTCTGTAGGGTTCCGTAGGCGCCTGCAGTGTTCTGTAGGAGCCCATAGGGTTTTAGTGAGGTTCCGTTGTGTTGCTAAGGGTCTTGTAGAGTGCTGTCGGGTCCTGGAGTATTCTGTAGGGTTCCAGAGGGCCTCGTAGGGTTCCATCGAAATCTATAGGGTTCCCTAGGGGCCCATAGAGTCCCGTAGATTTCCGTAGGGACCTGTAGGGTTGTGTAAGTGCCCGCAGAAGTCTGTAGGAGTCTGTGGGATTCTGTAAGGTTCCAGAGGGTTCTGCAGGGTTCCGTAGGGACCCGTAGAGTTCCGTAGTGGCTGGTAAAGTTCCGTAGGGCCCTGTGGGGTTCTGTATGGACCTGTAGGGTTCCGTAGGGGCCTGCAGGGTTCCGTAAGTGCCCGCAGGTGTCTGTAGGGTTCCGTAGGGGTCTGTAGGGTTCCGTAGGCACCTGCAGTGTTCTGTAGGAGCCCATAGGGTTTTAGTGAGGTTCCGTTGTGTTGCTAAGGGTCTTGTAGAGTGCTGTCAGGTCCTGGAGTATTCTGTAGGGTTCCAGAGGGGCTGGTAGGGTTCCGTCGAAATCTGTAGGGTTCCCTAGGGGCCCGTAGAGTCCTGTAGATTTCCGTAGGGGCCTGTAGGGTTGTGTAAGTGCCCGCAGGGGTTGGTAGGAGCTTGTAGGGTGCCATATGTTTCCAGAGGGTTGTGTAGGGTTCCGTAGGGGCCTGTGGTGTTCCCTAGGGGCCTGTAGAGTCTCGTACAGTTCCGTAGGGTCCTGTAGGTTTCCATAAGCGCCCGCAGAGGTCTGAAGGGGCCCGTACTGTTCCGTAAGGATCCATAGGGTTCCGTAGAGCTTCGTAGGTTCCCTAGAGGCCTCTGGAGTACCGCAGGAGCCAGGAGTGTTCTGTAGGGACCTCTAGGGTTGAGTAAGTGCCCGCAGGAGTCTGTAGGAATCCGTGGGATTCTGTAAGGTTCTGGAGGGTTCTGCAGGGTTCCGTAGGGGCCCGTAGAGTTCCGTAGTGGCTGGTAAAGTTCCCTAGGGCCCTGTACCGTTCCGTAACTGCCTGCAAGGGTCTTTAGGCTTCCGTAGGGGCTGGTAGGGTTCCATAAAGTTCCGTGGGTTCCTGCAGAGTTCTGCAAGTGCCCGCAAGGGCCTGTAGGGGCCCACAGTGTTTCTGCCAGGTTCCGTAGAGTTCCGTAGGGGCCATATTTTTCTGTAGTGGCTGGTAGTATTCTGTAGGGGTCTGTAGGGTTCCGTAGGCGCCTGCAGTGTTCTGTAGGAGCCCATAGGGTTTTAGTGAGGTTCCGTTGTGTTGCTAAGGGTCTTGTAGAGTGCTGTCGGGTCCTGGAGTATTCTGTAGGGTTCCAGAGGGCCTCGTAGGGTTCCATCGAAATCCATAGGGTTCCCTAGGGGCCCATAGAGTCCCGTAGATTTCCGTAGGGACCTGTTGGGTTGTGTAAGTGCCCGCAGAAGTCTGTAGGAGTCTGTGGGATTCTGTAAGGTTCCGGAGGGTTCTGCAGGGTTCCGTAGGGACCCGTAGAGTTCCGTAGTGGCTGGTAAAGTTCCCTAGGGCCCTGTGGGGTTCTGTATGGACCTGTAGGGTTCCGTAGGGGCCTGCAGGGTTCCGTAAGTGCCCGCAGGTGTCTGTAGGGTTCCGTAGGGGTCTGTAGGGTTCCGTAGGCACCTGCAGTGTTCTGTAGGAGCCCATAGGGTTTTAGTGAGGTTCCGTTGTGTTGCTAAGGGTCTTGTAGAGTGCTGTCGGGTCCTGGAGTATTCTGTAGGGTTCCAGAGGGCCTCGTAGGGTTCCATCGAAATCCATAGGGTTCCCTAGGGGCCCATAGAGTCCCGTAGATTTCCGTAGGGACCTGTAGGGTTGTGTAAGTGCCCGCAGAAGTCTGTAGGAGTCTGTGGGATTCTGTAAGGTTCCGGAGGGTTCTGCAGGGTTCCGTAGGGACGCGTAGAGTTCCGTAGTGGCTGGTAAAGTTCCGTAGGGCCCTGTGGGGTTCTGTATGGACCTGTAGGGTTCCGTAGGGGCCTGCAGGTTTCCGTAAGTGCCCGCAGGTGTCTGTAGGGTTCCGTAGGGGTCTGTAGGGTTCCGTAGGCACCTGCAGTGTTCTGTAGGAGCCCATAGGGTTTTAGTGAGGTTCCGTTGTGTTGCTAAGGGTCTTGTAGAGTGCTGTCGGGTCCTGGAGTATTCTGTAGGGTTCCAGAGGGGCTGGTAGGGTTCCGTCGAAATCTGAAGGGTTCCCTAGGGGCCCATAGAGTCCCGTAGATTTCCGTAGGGGCCTGTAGGGTTGTGTAAGTGCCCGCAGGGGTTGGTAGGAGCTTGTAGGGTGCCATATGTTTCCGGAGGGTCGTGTAGGGTTCCGTAGGGGCCTGTGGTGTTCCCTAGGGGCCTGTAGAGTCTCGTACAGTTCCGTAGGGTCCTGTAGGTTTCCATAAGCGCCCGCAGAGGTCTGAAGGGGCCCGTACTGTTCCGTAAGGATCCATAGGGTTCCGTAGAGCTTCGTAGGTTCCCTAGAGGCCTCTGGAGTACCGCAGGAGCCAGTAGTGTTCCGTAGGGTCCTCTAGGGTTGTGTAAGTGCCCGCAGAAGTCTGTAGGAGTCTGTGGGATTCTGTAAGGTTCCGGAGGGTTCTGCAGGGTTCCGTAGGGACCCGTAGAGTTCCATAGTGGCTGGTAAAGTTCCCTAGGGCCCTGTACCGTTCCGTAACTGCCTGCAAGGGTCTTTAGGCTTCCGTAGGGGCTGGTAGGGTTCCATAAAGTTCCGTGGGTTCCTGCAGAGTTCTGCAAGTGCCCGCAAGGGCCTGTAGGGGCCCACAGTGTTTCTGCCAGGTTCCGTAGAGTTCCGTAGGGGCCATATTTTTCTGTAGTGGCTGGTAGTATTCTGTAGGGGTCTGTAGGGTTCCCTAGGCGCCTGCAGTGTTCTGTAGGAGCCCATAGGGTTTTAGTGAGGTTCCGTTGTGTTGCTAAGGGTCTTGTAGAGTGCTGTCGGGTCCTGGAGTATTCTGTAGGGTTCCAGAGGGCCTCGTAGGGTTCCATCGAAATCTATAGGGTTCCCTAGGGGCCCATAGAGTCCCGTAGATTTCCGTAGGGACCTGTAGGGTTGTGTAAGTGCCCGCAGAAGTCTGTAGGAGTCTGTGGGATTCTGTAAGGTTCCGGAGGGTTCTGCAGGGTTCCGTAGGGACGCGTAGAGTTCCGTAGTGGCTGGTAAAGTTCCGTAGGGCCCTGTGGGGTTCTGTATGGACCTGTAGGGTTCCGTAGGGGCCTGCAGGTTTCCGTAAGTGCCCGCAGGTGTCTGTAGGGTTCCGTAGGGGTCTGTAGGGTTCCGTAGGCACCTGCAGTGTTCTGTAGGAGCCCATAGGGTTTTAGTGAGGTTCCGTTGTGTTGCTAAGGGTCTTGTAGAGTGCTGTCGGGTCCTGGAGTATTCTGTAGGGTTCCAGAGGGGCTGGTAGGGTTCCGTCGAAATCTGAAGGGTTCCCTAGGGGCCCGTAGAGTCCCGTAGATTTCCGTAGGGGCCTGTAGGGTTGTGTAAGTGCCCGCAGGGGTTGGTAGGAGCTTGTAGGGTGCCATATGTTTCCGGAGGGTCGTGTAGGGTTCCGTAGGGGCCTGTGGTGTTCCCTAGGGGCCTGTAGAGTCTCGTACAGTTCCGTAGGGTCCTGTAGGTTTCCATAAGCGCCCGCAGAGGTCTGAAGGGGCCCGTACTGTTCCGTAAGGATCCATAGGGTTCCGTAGAGCTTCGTAGGTTCCCTAGAGGCCTCTGGAGTACCGCAGGAGCCAGTAGTGTTCCGTAGGGTCCTCTAGGGTTGAGTAAGTGCCCGCAGGAGTCTGTAGGAATCCGTGGGATTCTCTAAGGTTCTGGAGGGTTCTGCAGGGTTCCGTAGGGGCCCGTAGAGTTCCGTAGTGGCTGGTAAAGTTCCCTAGGGCCCTGTACCGTTCCGTAACTGCCTGCAAGGGTCTTTAGGCTTCCGTAGGGGCTGGTAGGGTTCCATAAAGTTCCGTGGGTTCCTGCAGAGTTCTGCAAGTGCCCGCAAGGGCCTGTAGGGGCCCACAGTGTTTCTGTCAGGTTCCGTAGAGTTCCGTAGGGACCATATTTTTCTGTAGTGGCTGGTAGTATTCTGTAGGGGTCTGTAGGGTTCCGTAGGCGCCTGCAGTGTTCTGTAGGAGCCCATAGGGTTTTAGTGAGGTTCCGTTGTGTTGCTAAGGGTCTTGTAGAGTGCTGTCGGGTCCTGGAGTATTCTGTAGGGTTCCAGAGGGCCTCGTAGGGTTCCATCGAAATCTATAGGGTTCCCTAGGGGCCCATAGAGTCCCGTAGATTTCCATAGGGACCTGTAGGGTTGTGTAAGTGCCCGCAGAAGTCTGTAGGAGTCTGTGGGATTCTGTAAGGTTCCGGAGGGTTCTGCAGGGTTCCGTAGGGACGCGTAGAGTTCCGTAGTGGCTGGTAAAGTTCCGTAGGGCCCTGTGGGGTTCTGTATGGACCTGTAGGGTTCCGTAGGGGCCTGCAGGTTTCCGTAAGTGCCCGCAGGTGTCTGTAGGGTTCCGTAGGGGTCTGTAGGGTTCCGTAGGCACCTGCAGTGTTCTGTAGGAGCCCATAGGGTTTTAGTGAGGTTCCGTTGTGTTGCTAAGGGTCTTGTAGAGTGCTGTCGGCTCCTGGAGTATTCTGTAGGGTTCCAGAGGGGCTGGTAGGGTTCCGTCGAAATCTGAAGGGTTCCCTAGGGGCCCATAGAGTCCCGTAGATTTCCGTAGGGGCCTGTAGGGTTGTGTAAGTGCCCGCAGGGGTTGGTAGGAGCTTGTAGGGTGCCATATGTTTCCGGAGGGTCGTGTAGGGTTCCGTAGGGGCCTGTGGTGTTCCCTAGGGGCCTGTAGAGTCTCGTACAGTTCCGTAGGGTCCTGTAGGTTTCCATAAGCGCCCGCAGAGGTCTGAAGGGGCCCGTACTGTTCCGTAAGGATCCATAGGGTTCCGTAGAGCTTCGTAGGTTCCCTAGAGGCCTCTGGAGTACCGCAGGAGCCAGTAGTGTTCCGTAGGGTCCTCTAGGGTTGTGTAAGTGCCCGCAGAAGTCTGTAGGAGTCTGTGGGATTCTGTAAGGTTCCGGAGGGTTCTGCAGGGTTCCGTAGGGACCCGTAGAGTTCCATAGTGGCTGGTAAAGTTCCCTAGGGCCCTGTACCGTTCCGTAACTGCCTGCAAGGGTCTTTAGGCTTCCGTAGGGGCTGGTAGGGTTCCATAAAGTTCCGTGGGTTCCTGCAGAGTTCTGCAAGTGCCCGCAAGGGCCTGTAGGGGCCCACAGTGTTTCTGTCAGGTTCCGTAGAGTTCCGTAGGGGCCATATTTTTCTGTAGTGGCTGGTAGTATTCTGTAGGGGTCTGTAGGGTTCCGTAGGCGCCTGCAGTGTTCTGTAGGAGCCCATAGGGTTTTAGTGAGGTTCCGTTGTGTTGCTAAGGGTCTTGTAGAGTGCTGTCGGGTCCTGGAGTATTCTGTAGGGTTCCAGAGGGCCTCGTAGGGTTCCATCGAAATCTATAGGGTTCCCTAGGGGCCCATAGAGTCCCGTAGATTTCCATAGGGACCTGTAGGGTTGTGTAAGTGCCCGCAGAAGTCTGTAGGAGTCTGTGGGATTCTGTAAGGTTCCGGAGGGTTCTGCAGGGTTCCGTAGGGACCCGTAGAGTTCCGTAGTGGCTGGTAAAGTTCCGTAGGGCCCTGTGGGGTTCTGTATGGACCTGTAGGGTTCCGTAGGGGCCTGCAGGGTTCCGTAAGTGCCCGCAGGTGTCTGTAGGGTTCCGTAGGGGTCTGTAGGGTTCCGTAGGCACCTGCAGTGTTCTGTAGGAGCCCATAGGGTTTTAGTGAGGTTCCGTTGTGTTGCTAAGGGTCTTGTAGAGTGCTGTCGGGTCCCGGAGTATTCTGTAGGGTTCCAGAGGGCCTCGTAGGGTTCCATCGAAATCTATAGGGTTCCCTAGGGGCCCATAGAGTCCCGTAGATTTCCGTAGGGACCTGTAGGGTTGTGTAAGTGCCCGCAGAAGTCGGTAGGAGTCTGTGGGATTCTGTAAGGTTCCGGAGGGTTCTGCAGGGTTCCGTAGGGACCCGTAGAGTTCCGTAGTGGCTGGTAAAGTTCCGTAGGGCCCTGTGGGGTTCTGTATGGACCTGTAGGGTTCCGTAGGGGCCTGCAGGGTTCCGTAAGTGCCCGCAGGTGTCTGTAGGGTTCCGTAGGGGTCTGTAGGGTTCCGTAGGCACCTGCAGTGTTCTGTAGGAGCCCATAGGGTTTTAGTGAGGTTCCGTTGTGTTGCTAAGGGTCTTGTAGAGTGCTGTCGGGTCCTGGAGTATTCTGTAGGGTTCCAGAGGGGCTGGTAGGGTTCCGTCGAAATCTGAAGGGTTCCCTAGGGGCCCGTAGAGTCCCGTAGATTTCCGGAGGGGCCTGTAGGGTTGTGTAAGTGCCCGCAGGGGTTGGTAGGAGCTTGTAGGGTGCCATATGTTTCCGGAGGGTCGTGTAGGGTTCCGTAGGGGCCTGTGGTGTTCCCTAGGGGCCTGTAGAGTCTCGTACAGTTCCGTAGGGTCCTGTAGGTTTCCATAAGCGCCCGCAGAGGTCTGAAGGGGCCCATACTGTTCCGTAAGGATCCATAGGGTTCCGTAGAGCTTCGTAGGTTCCCTAGAGGCCTCTGGAGTACCGCAGGAGCCAGGAGTGTTCCGTAGGGTCCTCTAGGGTTGAGTAAGTGCCCGCAGGAGTCTGTAGGAATCCGTGGGATTCTGTAAGGTTCTGGAGGGTTCTGCAGGGTTCCGTAGGGGCCCGTAGAGTTCCGTAGTGGCTGGTAAAGTTCCCTAGGGCCCTGTACCGTTCCGTAACTGCCTGCAAGGGTCTTTAGGCTTCCGTAGGGGCTGGTAGGGTTCCATAAAGTTCCGTGGGTTCCTGCAGAGTTCTGCAAGTGCCCGCAAGGGCCTGTAGGGGCCCACAGTGTTTCTGTCAGGTTCCGTAGAGTTCCGTAGGGGCCATATTTTTCTGTAGTGGCTGGTAGTATTCTGTAGGGGTCTGTAGGGTTCCGTAGGCGCCTGCAGTGTTCTGTAGGAGCCCATAGGGTTTTAGTGAGGTTCCGTTGTGTTGCTAAGGGTCTTGTAGAGTGCTGTCGGGTCCTGGAGTATTCTGTAGGGTTCCAGAGGGCCTCGTAGGGTTCCATCGAAATCTATAGGGTTCCCTAGGGGCCCATAGAGTCCCGTAGATTTCCATAGGGACCTGTAGGGTTGTGTAAGTGCCCGCAGAAGTCTGTAGGAGTCTGTGGGATTCTGTAAGGTTCCGGAGGGTTCTGCAGGGTTCCGTAGGGACCCGTAGAGTTCCGTAGTGGCTGGTAAAGTTCCGTAGGGCCCTGTGGGGTTCTGTATGGACCTGTAGGGTTCCGTAGGGGCCTGCAGGGTTCCGTAAGTGCCCGCAGGTGTCTGTAGGGTTCCGTAGGGGTCTGTAGGGTTCCGTAGGCACCTGCAGTGTTCTGTAGGAGCCCATAGGGTTTTAGTGAGGTTCCGTTGTGTTGCTAAGGGTCTTGTAGAGTGCTGTCGGGTCCCGGAGTATTCTGTAGGGTTCCAGAGGGGCTGGTAGGGTTCCGTCGAAATCTGAAGGGTTCCCTAGGGGCCCATAGAGTCCCGTAGATTTCCGTAGGGGCCTGTAGGGTTGTGTAAGTGCCCGCAGGGGTTGGTAGGAGCTTGTAGGGTGCCATATGTTTCCGGAGGGTCGTGTAGGGTTCCGTAGGGGCCTGTGGTGTTCCCTAGGGGCCTGTAGAGTCTCGTACAGTTCCGTAGGGTCCTGTAGGTTTCCATAAGCGCCCGCAGAGGTCTGAAGGGGCCTGTACTGTTCCGTAAGGATCCATAGGGTTCCGTAGAGCTTCGTAGGTTCCCTAGAGGCCTCTGGAGTACCGCAGGAGCCAGTAGTGTTCCGTAGGGTCCTCTAGGGTTGTGTAAGTGCCCGCAGAAGTCTGTAGGAGTCTGTGGGATTCTGTAAGGTTCCGGAGGGTTCTGCAGGGTTCCGTAGGGACCCGTAGAGTTCCATAGTGGCTGGTAAAGTTCCCTAGGGCCCTGTACCGTTCCGTAACTGCCTGCAAGGGTCTTTAGGCTTCCGTAGGGGCTGGTAGGGTTCCATAAAGTTCCGTGGGTTCCTGCAGAGTTCTGCAAGTGCCCGCAAGGGCCTGTAGGGGCCCACAGTGTTTCTGCCAGGTTCCGTAGAGTTCCGTAGGGGCCATATTTTTCTGTAGTGGCTGGTAGTATTCTGTAGGGGTCTGTAGGGTTCCGTAGGCGCCTGCAGTGTTCTGTAGGAGCCCATAGGGTTTTAGTGAGGTTCCGTTGTGTTGCTAAGGGTCTTGTAGAGTGCTGTCGGGTCCTGGAGTATTCTGTAGGGTTCCAGAGGGCCTCGTAGGGTTCCATCGAAATCTATAGGGTTCCCTAGGGGCCCATAGAGTCCCGTAGATTTCCGTAGGGACCTGTAGGGTTGTGTAAGTGCCCGCAGAAGTCTGTAGGAGTCTGTGGGATTCTGTAAGGTTCCAGAGGGTTCTGCAGGGTTCCGTAGGGACGCGTAGAGTTCCGTAGTGGCTGGTAAAGTTCCGTAGGGCCCTGTGGGGTTCTGTATGGACCTGTAGGGTTCCGTAGGGGCCTGCAGGGTTCCGTAGGGGCCCGTAGAGTTCCGTAGTGGCTGGTAAAGTTCCCTAGGGCCCTGTACCGTTCCGTAACTGCCTGCAAGGGTCTTTAGGCTTCCGTAGGGGCTGGTAGGGTTCCATAAAGTTCCGTGGGTTCCTGCAGAGTTCTGCAAGTGCCCGCAAGGGCCTGTAGGGGCCCACAGTGTTTCTGTCAGGTTCCGTAGAGTTCCGTAGGGACCATATTTTTCTGTAGTGGCTGGTAGTATTCTGTAGGGGTCTGTAGGGTTCCGTAGGCGCCTGCAGTGTTCTGTAGGAGCCCATAGGGTTTTAGTGAGGTTCCGTTGTGTTGCTAAGGGTCTTGTAGAGTGCTGTCGGGTCCTGGAGTATTCTGTAGGGTTCCAGAGGGCCTCGTAGGGTTCCATCGAAATCTATAGGGTTCCCTAGGGGCCCATAGAGTCCCGTAGATTTCCGTAGGGACCTGTAGGGTTGTGTAAGTGCCCGCAGAAGTCTGTAGGAGTCTGTGGGATTCTGTAAGGTTCCGGAGGGTTCTGCAGGGTTCCGTAGGGACCCGTAGAGTTCCGTAGTGGCTGGTAAAGTTCCGTAGGGCCCTGTGGGGTTCTGTATGGACCTGTAGGGTTCCGTAGGGGCCTGCAGGTTTCCGTAAGTGCCCGCAGGTGTCTGTAGGGTTCCGTAGGGGTCTGTAGGGTTCCGTAGGCACCTGCAGTGTTCTGTAGGAGCCCATAGGGTTTTAGTGAGGTTCCGTTGTGTTGCTAAGGGTCTTGTAGAGTGCTGTCGGGTCCTGGAGTATTCTGTAGGGTTCCAGAGGGGCTGGTAGGGTTCCGTCGAAATCTGAAGGGTTCCCTAGGGGCCCGTAGAGTCCCGTAGATTTCCGGAGGGGCCTGTAGGGTTGTGTAAGTGCCCGCAGGGGTTGGTAGGAGCTTGTAGGGTGCCATATGTTTCCGGAGGGTCGTGTAGGGTTCCGTAGGGGCCTGTGGTGTTCCCTAGGGGCCTGTAGAGTCTCGTACAGTTCCGTAGGGTCCTGTAGGTTTCCATAAGCGCCCGCAGAGGTCTGAAGGGGCCCATACTGTTCCGTAAGGATCCATAGGGTTCCGTAGAGCTTCGTAGGTTCCCTAGAGGCCTCTGGAGTACCGCAGGAGCCAGGAGTGTTCCGTAGGGTCCTCTAGGGTTGAGTAAGTGCCCGCAGGAGTCTGTAGGAATCCGTGGGATTCTGTAAGGTTCTGGAGGGTTCTGCAGGGTTCCGTAGGGGCCCGTAGAGTTCCGTAGTGGCTGGTAAAGTTCCCTAGGGCCCTGTACCGTTCCGTAACTGCCTGCAAGGGTCTTTAGGCTTCCGTAGGGGCTGGTAGGGTTCCATAAAGTTCCGTGGGTTCCTGCAGAGTTCTGCAAGTGCCCGCAAGGGCCTGTAGGGGCCCACAGTGTTTCTGTCAGGTTCCGTAGAGTTCCGTAGGGGCCATATTTTTCTGTAGTGGCTGGTAGTATTCTGTAGGGGTCTGTAGGGTTCCGTAGGCGCCTGCAGTGTTCTGTAGGAGCCCATAGGGTTTTAGTGAGGTTCCGTTGTGTTGCTAAGGGTCTTGTAGAGTGCTGTCGGGTCCTGGAGTATTCTGTAGGGTTCCAGAGGGCCTCGTAGGGTTCCATCGAAATCTATAGGGTTCCCTAGGGGCCCATAGAGTCCCGTAGATTTCCATAGGGACCTGTAGGGTTGTGTAAGTGCCCGCAGAAGTCTGTAGGAGTCTGTGGGATTCTGTAAGGTTCCGGAGGGTTCTGCAGGGTTCCGTAGGGACCCGTAGAGTTCCGTAGTGGCTGGTAAAGTTCCGTAGGGCCCTGTGGGGTTCTGTATGGACCTGTAGGGTTCCGTAGGGGCCTGCAGGGTTCCGTAAGTGCCCGCAGGTGTCTGTAGGGTTCCGTAGGGGTCTGTAGGGTTCCGTAGGCACCTGCAGTGTTCTGTAGGAGCCCATAGGGTTTTAGTGAGGTTCCGTTGTGTTGCTAAGGGTCTTGTAGAGTGCTGTCGGGTCCCGGAGTATTCTGTAGGGTTCCAGAGGGGCTGGTATGGTTCCGTCGAAATCTGAAGGGTTCCCTAGGGGCCCATAGAGTCCCGTAGATTTCCGTAGGGGCCTGTAGGGTTGTGTAAGTGCCCGCAGGGGTTGGTAGGAGCTTGTAGGGTGCCATATGTTTCCGGAGGGTCGTGTAGGGTTCCGTAGGGGCCTGTGGTGTTCCCTAGGGGCCTGTAGAGTCTCGTACAGTTCCGTAGGGTCCTGTAGGTTTCCATAAGCGCCCGCAGAGGTCTGAAGGGGCCCGTACTGTTCCGTAAGGATCCATAGGGTTCCGTAGAGCTTCGTAGGTTCCCTAGAGGCCTCTGGAGTACCGCAGGAGCCAGTAGTGTTCCGTAGGGTCCTCTAGGGTTGTGTAAGTGCCCGCAGAAGTCTGTAGGAGTCTGTGGGATTCTGTAAGGTTCCGGAGGGTTCTGCAGGGTTCCGTAGGGACCCGTAGAGTTCCATAGTGGCTGGTAAAGTTCCCTAGGGCCCTGTACCGTTCCGTAACTGCCTGCAAGGGTCTTTAGGCTTCCGTAGGGGCTGGTAGGGTTCCATAAAGTTCCGTGGGTTCCTGCAGAGTTCTGCAAGTGCCCGCAAGGGCCTGTAGGGGCCCACAGTGTTTCTGCCAGGTTCCGTAGAGTTCCGTAGGGGCCATATTTTTCTGTAGTGGCTGGTAGTATTCTGTAGGGGTCTGTAGGGTTCCGTAGGCGCCTGCAGTGTTCTGTAGGAGCCCATAGGGTTTTAGTGAGGTTCCGTTGTGTTGCTAAGGGTCTTGTAGAGTGCTGTCGGGTCCTGGAGTATTCTGTAGGGTTCCAGAGGGCCTCGTAGGGTTCCATCGAAATCTATAGGGTTCCCTAGGGGCCCATAGAGTCCCGTAGATTTCCGTAGGGACCTGTAGGGTTGTGTAAGTGCCCGCAGAAGTCTGTAGGAGTCTGTGGGATTCTGTAAGGTTCCAGAGGGTTCTGCAGGGTTCCGTAGGGACGCGTAGAGTTCCGTAGTGGCTGGTAAAGTTCCGTAGGGCCCTGTGGGGTTCTGTATGGACCTGTAGGGTTCCGTAGGGGCCTGCAGGTTTCCGTAAGTGCCCGCAGGTGTCTGTAGGGTTCCGTAGGGGTCTGTAGGGTTCCGTAGGCACCTGCAGTGTTCTGTAGGAGCCCATAGGGTTTTAGTGAGGTTCCGTTGTGTTGCTAAGGGTCTTGTAGAGTGCTGTCGGGTCCTGGAGTATTCTGTAGGGTTCCAGAGGGGCTGGTAGGGTTCCGTCGAAATCTGAAGGGTTCCCTAGGGGCCCGTAGAGTCCCGTAGATTTCCGTAGGGGCCTGTAGGGTTGTGTAAGTGCCCGCAGGGGTTGGTAGGAGCTTGTAGGGTGCCATATGTTTCCGGAGGGTCGTGTAGGGTTCCGTAGGGGCCTGTGGTGTTCCCTAGGGGCCTGTAGAGTCTCGTACAGTTCCGTAGGGTCCTGTAGGTTTCCATAAGCGCCCGCAGAGGTCTGAAGGGGCCCGTACTGTTCCGTAAGGATCCATAGGGTTCCGTAGAGCTTCGTAGGTTCCCTAGAGGCCTCTGGAGTACCGCAGGAGCCAGGAGTGTTCCGTAGGGTCCTCTAGGGTTGAGTAAGTGCCCGCAGGAGTCTGTAGGAATCCGTGGGATTCTGTAAGGTTCTGGAGGGTTCTGCAGGGTTCCGTAGGGGCCCGTAGAGTTCCGTAGTGGCTGGTAAAGTTCCCTAGGGCCCTGTACCGTTCCGTAACTGCCTGCAAGGGTCTTTAGGCTTCCGTAGGGGCTGGTAGGGTTCCATAAAGTTCCGTGGGTTCCTGCAGAGTTCTGCAAGTGCCCGCAAGGGCCTGTAGGGGCCCACAGTGTTTCTGTCAGGTTCCGTAGAGTTCCGTAGGGGCCATATTTTTCTGTAGTGGCTGGTAGTATTCTGTAGGGGTCTGTAGGGTTCCGTAGGCGCCTGCAGTGTTCTGTAGGAGCCCATAGGGTTTTAGTGAGGTTCCGTTGTGTTGCTAAGGGTCTTGTAGAGTGCTGTCGGGTCCTGGAGTATTCTGTAGGGTTCCAGAGGGCCTCGTAGGGTTCCATCGAAATCTATAGGGTTCCCTAGGGGCCCATAGAGTCCCGTAGATTTCCATAGGGACCTGTAGGGTTGTGTAAGTGCCCGCAGAAGTCTGTAGGAGTCTGTGGGATTCTGTAAGGTTCCGGAGGGTTCTGCAGGGTTCCGTAGGGACCCGTAGAGTTCCGTAGTGGCTGGTAAAGTTCCGTAGGGCCCTGTGGGGTTCTGTATGGACCTGTAGGGTTCCGTAGGGGCCTGCAGGGTTCCGTAAGTGCCCGCAGGTGTCTGTAGGGTTCCGTAGGGGTCTGTAGGGTTCCGTAGGCACCTGCAGTGTTCTGTAGGAGCCCATAGGGTTTTAGTGAGGTTCCGTTGTGTTGCTAAGGGTCTTGTAGAGTGCTGTCGGGTCCCGGAGTATTCTGTAGGGTTCCAGAGGGGCTGGTATGGTTCCGTCGAAATCTGAAGGGTTCCCTAGGGGCCCATAGAGTCCCGTAGATTTCCGTAGGGGCCTGTAGGGTTGTGTAAGTGCCCGCAGGGGTTGGTAGGAGCTTGTAGGGTGCCATATGTTTCCGGAGGGTCGTGTAGGGTTCCGTAGGGGCCTGTGGTGTTCCCTAGGGGCCTGTAGAGTCTCGTACAGTTCCGTAGGGTCCTGTAGGTTTCCATAAGCGCCCGCAGAGGTCTGAAGGGGCCCGTACTGTTCCGTAAGGATCCATAGGGTTCCGTAGAGCTTCGTAGGTTCCCTAGAGGCCTCTGGAGTACCGCAGGAGCCAGTAGTGTTCCGTAGGGTCCTCTAGGGTTGTGTAAGTGCCCGCAGAAGTCTGTAGGAGTCTGTGGGATTCTGTAAGGTTCCGGAGGGTTCTGCAGGGTTCCGTAGGGACCCGTAGAGTTCCATAGTGGCTGGTAAAGTTCCCTAGGGCCCTGTACCGTTCCGTAACTGCCTGCAAGGGTCTTTAGGCTTCCGTAGGGGCTGGTAGGGTTCCATAAAGTTCCGTGGGTTCCTGCAGAGTTCTGCAAGTGCCCGCAAGGGCCTGTAGGGGCCCACAGTGTTTCTGCCAGGTTCCGTAGAGTTCCGTAGGGGCCATATTTTTCTGTAGTGGCTGGTAGTATTCTGTAGGGGTCTGTAGGGTTCCGTAGGCGCCTGCAGTGTTCTGTAGGAGCCCATAGGGTTTTAGTGAGGTTCCGTTGTGTTGCTAAGGGTCTTGTAGAGTGCTGTCGGGTCCTGGAGTATTCTGTAGGGTTCCAGAGGGCCTCGTAGGGTTCCATCGAAATCTATAGGGTTCCCTAGGGGCCCATAGAGTCCCGTAGATTTCCGTAGGGACCTGTAGGGTTGTGTAAGTGCCCGCAGAAGTCTGTAGGAGTCTGTGGGATTCTGTAAGGTTCCAGAGGGTTCTGCAGGGTTCCGTAGGGACGCGTAGAGTTCCGTAGTGGCTGGTAAAGTTCCGTAGGGCCCTGTGGGGTTCTGTATGGACCTGTAGGGTTCCGTAGGGGCCTGCAGGTTTCCGTAAGTGCCCGCAGGTGTCTGTAGGGTTCCGTAGGGGTCTGTAGGGTTCCGTAGGCACCTGCAGTGTTCTGTAGGAGCCCATAGGGTTTTAGTGAGGTTCCGTTGTGTTGCTAAGGGTCTTGTAGAGTGCTGTCGGGTCCTGGAGTATTCTGTAGGGTTCCAGAGGGGCTGGTAGGGTTCCGTCGAAATCTGAAGGGTTCCCTAGGGGCCCGTAGAGTCCCGTAGATTTCCGTAGGGGCCTGTAGGGTTGTGTAAGTGCCCGCAGGGGTTGGTAGGAGCTTGTAGGGTGCCATATGTTTCCGGAGGGTCGTGTAGGGTTCCGTAGGGGCCTGTGGTGTTCCCTAGGGGCCTGTAGAGTCTCGTACAGTTCCGTAGGGTCCTGTAGGTTTCCATAAGCGCCCGCAGAGGTCTGAAGGGGCCCGTACTGTTCCGTAAGGATCCATAGGGTTCCGTAGAGCTTCGTAGGTTCCCTAGAGGCCTCTGGAGTACCGCAGGAGCCAGTAGTGTTCCGTAGGGTCCTCTAGGGTTGAGTAAGTGCCCGCAGGAGTCTGTAGGAATCCGTGGGATTCTCTAAGGTTCTGGAGGGTTCTGCAGGGTTCCGTAGGGGCCCGTAGAGTTCCGTAGTGGCTGGTAAAGTTCCCTAGGGCCCTGTACTGTTCCGTAACTGCCTGCAAGGGTCTTTAGGCTTCCGTAGGGGCTGGTAGGGTTCCATAAAGTTCCGTGGGTTCCTGCAGAGTTCTGCAAGTGCCCGCAAGGGCCTGTAGGGGCCCACAGTGTTTCTGCCAGGTTCCGTAGAGTTCCGTAGGGGCCATATTTTTCTGTAGTGGCTGGTAGTATTCTGTAGGGGTCTGTAGGGTTCCGTAGGCGCCTGCAGTGTTCTGTAGGAGCCCATAGGGTTTTAGTGAGGTTCCGTTGTGTTGCTAAGGGTCTTGTAGAGTGCTGTCGGGTCCTGGAGTATTCTGTAGGGTTCCAGAGGGCCTCGTAGGGTTCCATCGAAATCTATAGGGTTCCCTAGGGGCCCATAGAGTCCCGTAGATTTCCGTAGGGACCTGTAGGGTTGTGTAAGTGCCCGCAGAAGTCTGTAGGAGTCTGTGGGATTCTGTAAGGTTCCGGAGGGTTCTGCAGGGTTCCGTAGGGACCCGTAGAGTTCCGTAGTGGCTGGTAAAGTTCCGTAGGGCCCTGTGGGGTTCTGTATGGACCTGTAGGGTTCCGTAGGGGCCTGCAGGGTTCCGTAAGTGCCCGCAGGTGTCTGTAGGGTTCCGTAGGGGTCTGTAGGGTTCCGTAGGCACCTGCAGTGTTCTGTAGGAGCCCATAGGGTTTTAGTGAGGTTCCGTTGTGTTGCTAAGGGTCTTGTAGAGTGCTGTCAGGTCCTGGAGTATTCTGTAGGGTTCCAGAGGGGCTGGTAGGGTTCCGTCGAAATCTGTAGGGTTCCCTAGGGGCCCGTAGAGTCCTGTAGATTTCCGTAGGGGCCTGTAGGGTTGTGTAAGTGCCCGCAGGGGTTGGTAGGAGCTTGTAGGGTGCCATATGTTTCCGGAGGGTTGTGTAGGGTTCCGTAGGGGCCTGTGGTGTTCCCTAGGGGCCTGTAGAGTCTCGTACAGTTCCGTAGGGTCCTGTAGGTTTCCATAAGCGCCCGCAGAGGTCTGAAGGGGCCCGTACTGTTCCGTAAGGATCCATAGGGTTCCGTAGAGCTTCGTAGGTTCCCTAGAGGCCTCTGGAGTACCGCAGGAGCCAGGAGTGTTCTGTAGGGACCTCTAGGGTTGAGTAAGTGCCCGCAGGAGTCTGTAGGAATCCGTGGGATTCTGTAAGGTTCTGGAGGGTTCTGCAGGGTTCCGTAGGGGCCCGTAGAGTTCCATAGTGGCTGGTAAAGTTCCCTAGGGCCCTGTACCGTTCCGTAACTGCCTGCAAGGGTCTTTAGGCTTCCGTAGGGGCTGGTAGGGTTCCATAAAGTTCCGTGGGTTCCTGCAGAGTTCTGCAAGTGCCCGCAAGGGCCTGTAGGGGCCCACAGTGTTTCTGCCAGGTTCCGTAGAGTTCCGTAGGGGCCATATTTTTCTCTAGTGGCTGGTAGTATTCTGTAGGGGTCTGTAGGGTTCCGTAGGCGCCTGCAGTGTTCTGTAGGAGCCCATAGGGTTTTAGTGAGGTTCCGTTGTGTTGCTAAGGGTCTTGTAGAGTGCTGTCGGGTCCTGGAGTATTCTGTAGGGTTCCAGAGGGCCTCGTAGGGTTCCATCGAAATCTATAGGGTTCCCTAGGGGCCCATAGAGTCCCGTAGATTTCCGTAGGGACCTGTAGGGTTGTGTAAGTGCCCGCAGAAGTCTGTAGGAGTCTGTGGGATTCTGTAAGGTTCCAGAGGGTTCTGCAGGGTTCCGTAGGGACGCGTAGAGTTCCGTAGTGGCTGGTAAAGTTCCGTAGGGCCCTGTGGGGTTCTGTATGGACCTGTAGGGTTCCGTAGGGGCCTGCAGGTTTCCGTAAGTGCCCGCAGGTGTCTGTAGGGTTCCGTAGGGGTCTGTAGGGTTCCGTAGGCACCTGCAGTGTTCTGTAGGAGCCCATAGGGTTTTAGTGAGGTTCCGTTGTGTTGCTAAGGGTCTTGTAGAGTGCTGTCGGGTCCTGGAGTATTCTGTAGGGTTCCAGAGGGGCTGGTAGGGTTCCGTCGAAATCTGAAGGGTTCCCTAGGGGCCCGTAGAGTCCCGTAGATTTCCGTAGGGGCCTGTAGGGTTGTGTAAGTGCCCGCAGGGGTTGGTAGGAGCTTGTAGGGTGCCATATGTTTCCGGAGGGTCGTGTAGGGTTCCGTAGGGGCCTGTGGTGTTCCCTAGGGGCCTGTAGAGTCTCGTACAGTTCCGTAGGGTCCTGTAGGTTTCCATAAGCGCCCGCAGAGGTCTGAAGGGGCCCGTACTGTTCCGTAAGGATCCATAGGGTTCCGTAGAGCTTCGTAGGTTCCCTAGAGGCCTCTGGAGTACCGCAGGAGCCAGTAGTGTTCCGTAGGGTCCTCTAGGGTTGAGTAAGTGCCCGCAGGAGTCTGTAGGAATCCGTGGGATTCTCTAAGGTTCTGGAGGGTTCTGCAGGGTTCCGTAGGGGCCCGTAGAGTTCCGTAGTGGCTGGTAAAGTTCCCTAGGGCCCTGTACTGTTCCGTAACTGCCTGCAAGGGTCTTTAGGCTTCCGTAGGGGCTGGTAGGGTTCCATAAAGTTCCGTGGGTTCCTGCAGAGTTCTGCAAGTGCCCGCAAGGGCCTGTAGGGGCCCACAGTGTTTCTGCCAGGTTCCGTAGAGTTCCGTAGGGGCCATATTTTTCTGTAGTGGCTGGTAGTATTCTGTAGGGGTCTGTAGGGTTCCGTAGGCGCCTGCAGTGTTCTGTAGGAGCCCATAGGGTTTTAGTGAGGTTCCGTTGTGTTGCTAAGGGTCTTGTAGAGTGCTGTCGGGTCCTGGAGTATTCTGTAGGGTTCCAGAGGGCCTCGTAGGGTTCCATCGAAATCTATAGGGTTCCCTAGGGGCCCATAGAGTCCCGTAGATTTCCGTAGGGACCTGTAGGGTTGTGTAAGTGCCCGCAGAAGTCTGTAGGAGTCTGTGGGATTCTGTAAGGTTCCGGAGGGTTCTGCAGGGTTCCGTAGGGACCCGTAGAGTTCCGTAGTGGCTGGTAAAGTTCCGTAGGGCCCTGTGGGGTTCTGTATGGACCTGTAGGGTTCCGTAGGGGCCTGCAGGGTTCCGTAAGTGCCCGCAGGTGTCTGTAGGGTTCCGTAGGGGTCTGTAGGGTTCCGTAGGCACCTGCAGTGTTCTGTAGGAGCCCATAGGGTTTTAGTGAGGTTCCGTTGTGTTGCTAAGGGTCTTGTAGAGTGCTGTCAGGTCCTGGAGTATTCTGTAGGGTTCCAGAGGGGCTGGTAGGGTTCCGTCGAAATCTGTAGGGTTCCCTAGGGGCCCGTAGAGTCCCGTAGATTTCCGTAGGGGCCTGTAGGGTTGTGTAAGTGCCCGCAGGGGTTGGTAGGAGCTTGTAGGGTGCCATATGTTTCCGGAGGGTTGTGTAGGGTTCCGTAGGGGCCTGTGGTGTTCCCTAGGGGCCTGTAGAGTCTCGTACAGTTCCGTAGGGTCCTGTAGGTTTCCATAAGCGCCCGCAGAGGTCTGAAGGGGCCCGTACTGTTCCGTAAGGATCCATAGGGTTCCGTAGAGCTTCGTAGGTTCCCTAGAGGCCTCTGGAGTACCGCAGGAGCCAGGAGTGTTCTGTAGGGACCTCTAGGGTTGAGTAAGTGCCCGCAGGAGTCTGTAGGAATCCGTGGGATTCTGTAAGGTTCTGGAGGGTTCTGCAGGGTTCCGTAGGGGCCCGTAGAGTTCCATAGTGGCTGGTAAAGTTCCCTAGGGCCCTGTACCGTTCCGTAACTGCCTGCAAGGGTCTTTAGGCTTCCGTAGGGGCTGGTAGGGTTCCATAAAGTTCCGTGGGTTCCTGCAGAGTTCTGCAAGTGCCCGCAAGGGCCTGTAGGGGCCCACAGTGTTTCTGCCAGGTTCCGTAGAGTTCCGTAGGGGCCATATTTTTCTCTAGTGGCTGGTAGTATTCTGTAGGGGTCTGTAGGGTTCCGTAGGCGCCTGCAGTGTTCTGTAGGAGCCCATAGGGTTTTAGTGAGGTTCCGTTGTGTTGCTAAGGGTCTTGTAGAGTGCTGTCGGGTCCTGGAGTATTCTGTAGGGTTCCAGAGGGCCTCGTAGGGTTCCATCGAAATCTATAGGGTTCCCTAGGGGCCCATAGAGTCCCGTAGATTTCCGTAGGGACCTGTTGGGTTGTGTAAGTGCCCGCAGAAGTCTGTAGGAGTCTGTGGGATTCTGTAAGGTTCCGGAGGGTTCTGCAGGGTTCCGTAGGGACCCGTAGAGTTCCGTAGTGGCTGGTAAAGTTCCCTAGGGCCCTGTGGGGTTCTGTATGGACCTGTAGGGTTCCGTAGGGGCCTGCAGGTTTCCGTAAGTGCCCGCAGGTGTCTGTAGGGTTCCGTAGGGGTCTGTAGGGTTCCGTAGGCACCTGCAGTGTTCTGTAGGAGCCCATAGGGTTTTAGTGAGGTTCCGTTGTGTTGCTAAGGGTCTTGTAGAGTGCTGTCGGGTCCTGGAGTATTCTGTAGGGTTCCAGAGGGGCTGGTAGGGTTCCGTCGAAATCTGAAGGGTTCCCTAGGGGCCCGTAGAGTCCCGTAGATTTCCGTAGGGGCCTGTAGGGTTGTGTAAGTGCCCGCAGGGGTTGGTAGGAGCTTGTAGGGTGCCATATGTTTCCGGAGGGTTGTGTAGGGTTCCGTAGGGGCCTGTGGTGTTCCCTAGGGGCCTGTAGAGTCTCGTACAGTTCCGTAGGGTCCTGTAGGTTTCCATAAGCGCCCGCAGAGGTCTGAAGGGGCCCGTACTGTTCCGTAAGGATCCATAGGGTTCCGTAGAGCTTCGTAGGTTCCCTAGAGGCCTCTGGAGTACCGCAGGAGCCAGTAGTGTTCCGTAGGGACCTCTAGGGTTGAGTAAGTGCCCGCAGGAGTCTGTAGGAATCCGTGGGATTCTGTAAGGTTCTGGAGGGTTCTGCAGGGTTCCGTAGGGGCCCGTAGAGTTCCGTAGTGGCTGGTAAAGTTCCCTAGGGCCCTGTACCGTTCCGTAACTGCCTGCAAGGGTCTTTAGGCTTCCGTAGGGGCTGGTAGGGTTCCATAAAGTTCCGTGGGTTCCTGCAGAGTTCTGCAAGTGCCCGCAAGGCCCTGTAGGGGCCCACAGTGTTTCTGCCAGGTTCCGTAGAGTTCCGTAGGGGCCATATTTTTCTGTAGTGGCTGGTAGTATTCTGTAGGGGTCTGTAGGGTTCCGTAGGCGCCTGCAGTGTTCTGTAGGAGCCCATAGGGTTTTAGTGAGGTTCCGTTGTGTTGCTAAGGGTCTTGTAGAGTGCTGTCGGGTCCTGGAGTATTCTGTAGGGTTCCAGAGGGCCTCGTAGGGTTCCATCGAAATCTATAGGGTTCCCTAGGGGCCCATAGAGTCCCGTAGATTTCCGTAGGGACCTGTAGGGTTGTGTAAGTGCCCGCAGAAGTCTGTAGGAGTCTGTGGGATTCTGTAAGGTTCCGGAGGGTTCTGCAGGGTTCCGTAGGGACGCGTAGAGTTCCGTAGTGGCTGGTAAAGTTCCGTAGGGCCCTGTGGGGTTCTGTATGGACCTGTAGGGTTCCGTAGGGGCCTGCAGGGTTCCGTAAGTGCCCGCAGGTGTCTGTAGGGTTCCGTAGGGGTCTGTAGGGTTCCGTAGGCACCTGCAGTGTTCTGTAGGAGCCCATAGGGTTTTAGTGAGGTTCCGTTGTGTTGCTAAGGGTCTTGTAGAGTGCTGTCGGGTCCTGGAGTATTCTGTAGGGTTCCAGAGGGGCTGGTAGGGTTCCGTCGAAATCTGAAGGGTTCCCTAGGGGCCCGTAGAGTCCCGTAGATTTCCGTAGGGGCCTGTAGGGTTTTGTAAGTGCCCGCAGGGGTTGGTAGGAGCTTGTAGGGTGCCATATGTTTCCGGAGGGTTGTGTAGGGTTCCGTAGGGGCCTGTGGTGTTCCCTAGGGGCCTGTAGAGTCTCGTACAGTTCCGTAGGGTCCTGTAGGTTTCCATAAGCGCCCGCAGAGGTCTGAAGGGGCCCGTACTGTTCCGTAAGGATCCATAGGGTTCCGTAGAGCTTCGTAGGTTCCCTAGAGGCCTCTGGAGTACCGCAGGAGCCAGGAGTGTTCCGTAGGGTCCTCTAGGGTTGAGTAAGTGCCCGCAGGAGTCTGTAGGAATCCGTGGGATTCTGTAAGGTTCTGGAGGGTTCTGCAGGGTTCCGTAGGGGCCCGTAGAGTTCCGTAGTGGCTGGTAAAGTTCCCTAGGGCCCTGTACCGTTCCGTAACTGCCTGCAAGGGTCTTTAGGCTTCCGTAGGGGCTGGTAGGGTTCCATAAAGTTCCGTGGGTTCCTGCAGAGTTCTGCAAGTGCCCGCAAGGGCCTGTAGGGGCCCACAGTGTTTCTGCCAGGTTCCGTAGAGTTCCGTAGGGGCCATATTTTTCTGTAGTGGCTGGTAGTATTCTGTAGGGGTCTGTAGGGTTCCGTAGGCGCCTGCAGTGTTCTGTAGGAGCCCATAGGGTTTTAGTGAGGTTCCGTTGTGTTGCTAAGGGTCTTGTAGAGTGCTGTCGGGTCCTGGAGTATTCTGTAGGGTTCCAGAGGGCCTCGTAGGGTTCCATCGAAATCCATAGGGTTCCCTAGGGGCCCATAGAGTCCCGTAGATTTCCGTAGGGACCTGTTGGGTTGTGTAAGTGCCCGCAGAAGTCTGTAGGAGTCTGTGGGATTCTGTAAGGTTCCGGAGGGTTCTGCAGGGTTCCGTAGGGACCCGTAGAGTTCCGTAGTGGCTGGTAAAGTTCCCTAGGGCCCTGTGGGGTTCTGTATGGACCTGTAGGGTTCCGTAGGGGCCTGCAGGGTTCCGTAAGTGCCCGCAGGTGTCTGTAGGGTTCCGTAGGGGTCTGTAGGGTTCCGTAGGCACCTGCAGTGTTCTGTAGGAGCCCATAGGGTTTTAGTGAGGTTCCGTTGTGTTGCTAAGGGTCTTGTAGAGTGCTGTCGGGTCCTGGAGTATTCTGTAGGGTTCCAGAGGGGCTGGTAGGGTTCCATCGAAATCCATAGGGTTCCCTAGGGGCCCATAGAGTCCCGTAGATTTCCGTAGGGACCTGTAGGGTTGTGTAAGTGCCCGCAGGGGTTGGTAGGAGCTTGTAGGGTGCCATATGTTTCCGGAGGGTTGTGTAGGGTTCCGTAGGGGCCTGTGGTGTTCCCTAGGGGCCTGTAGAGTCTCGTACAGTTCCGTAGGGTCCTGTAGGTTTCCATAAGCGCCCGCAGAGGTCTGAAGGGGCCCGTACTGTTCCGTAAGGATCCATAGGGTTCCGTAGAGCTTCGTAGGTTCCCTAGAGGCCTCTGGAGTACCGCAGGAGCCAGGAGTGTTCTGTAGGGACCTCTAGGGTTGAGTAAGTGCCCGCAGGAGTCTGTAGGAATCCGTGGGATTCTGTAAGGTTCTGGAGGGTTCTGCAGGGTTCCGTAGGGGCCCGTAGAGTTCCATAGTGGCTGGTAAAGTTCCCTAGGGCCCTGTACCGTTCCGTAACTGCCTGCAAGGGTCTTTAGGCTTCCGTAGGGGCTGGTAGGGTTCCATAAAGTTCCGTGGGTTCCTGCAGAGTTCTGCAAGTGCCCGCAAGGGCCTGTAGGGGCCCACAGTGTTTCTGCCAGGTTCCGTAGAGTTCCGTAGGGGCCATATTTTTCTGTAGTGGCTGGTAGTATTCTGTAGGGGTCTGTAGGGTTCCGTAGGCGCCTGCAGTGTTCTGTAGGAGCCCATAGGGTTTTAGTGAGGTTCCGTTGTGTTGCTAAGGGTCTTGTAGAGTGCTGTCGGGTCCTGGAGTATTCTGTAGGGTTCCAGAGGGCCTCGTAGGGTTCCATCGAAATCTATAGGGTTCCCTAGGGGCCCATAGAGTCCCGTAGATTTCCGTAGGGACCTGTAGGGTTGTGTAAGTGCCCGCAGAAGTCTGTAGGAGTCTGTGGGATTCTGTAAGGTTCCGGAGGGTTCTGCAGGGTTCCGTAGGGACCCGTAGAGTTCCGTAGTGGCTGGTAAAGTTCCCTAGGGCCCTGTGGGGTTCTGTATGGACCTGTAGGGTTCCGTAGGGGCCTGCAGGTTTCCGTAAGTGCCCGCAGGTGTCTGTAGGGTTCCGTAGGGGTCTGTAGGGTTCCGTAGGCACCTGCAGTGTTCTGTAGGAGCCCATAGGGTTTTAGTGAGGTTCCGTTGTGTTGCTAAGGGTCTTGTAGAGTGCTGTCGGGTCCTGGAGTATTCTGTAGGGTTCCAGAGGGGCTGGTAGGGTTCCGTCGAAATCTGAAGGGTTCCCTAGGGGCCCGTAGAGTCCCGTAGATTTCCGTAGGGGCCTGTAGGGTTGTGTAAGTGCCCGCAGGGGTTGGTAGGAGCTTGTAGGGTGCCATATGTTTCCGGAGGGTTGTGTAGGGTTCCGTAGGGGCCTGTGGTGTTCCCTAGGGGCCTGTAGAGTCTCGTACAGTTCCGTAGGGTCCTGTAGGTTTCCATAAGCGCCCGCAGAGGTCTGAAGGGGCCCGTACTGTTCCGTAAGGATCCATAGGGTTCCGTAGAGCTTCGTAGGTTCCCTAGAGGCCTCTGGAGTACCGCAGGAGCCAGTAGTGTTCCGTAGGGACCTCTAGGGTTGAGTAAGTGCCCGCAGGAGTCTGTAGGAATCCGTGGGATTCTGTAAGGTTCTGGAGGGTTCTGCAGGGTTCCGTAGGGGCCCGTAGAGTTCCGTAGTGGCTGGTAAAGTTCCCTAGGGCCCTGTACCGTTCCGTAACTGCCTGCAAGGGTCTTTAGGCTTCCGTAGGGGCTGGTAGGGTTCCATAAAGTTCCGTGGGTTCCTGCAGAGTTCTGCAAGTGCCCGCAAGGGCCTGTAGGGGCCCACAGTGTTTCTGCCAGGTTCCGTAGAGTTCCGTAGGGGCCATATTTTTCTGTAGTGGCTGGTAGTATTCTGTAGGGGTCTGTAGGGTTCCGTAGGCGCCTGCAGTGTTCTGTAGGAGCCCATAGGGTTTTAGTGAGGTTCCGTTGTGTTGCTAAGGGTCTTGTAGAGTGCTGTCGGGTCCTGGAGTATTCTGTAGGGTTCCAGAGGGCCTCGTAGGGTTCCATCGAAATCTATAGGGTTCCCTAGGGGCCCATAGAGTCCCGTAGATTTCCATAGGGACCTGTAGGGTTGTGTAAGTGCCCGCAGAAGTCTGTAGGAGTCTGTGGGATTCTGTAAGGTTCCGGAGGGTTCTGCAGGGTTCCGTAGGGACCCGTAGAGTTCCGTAGTGGCTGGTAAAGTTCCGTAGGGCCCTGTGGGGTTCTGTATGGACCTGTAGGGTTCCGTAGGGGCCTGCAGGGTTCCGTAAGTGCCCGCAGGTGTCTGTAGGGTTCCGTAGGGGTCTGTAGGGTTCCGTAGGCACCTGCAGTGTTCTGTAGGAGCCCATAGGGTTTTAGTGAGGTTCCGTTGTGTTGCTAAGGGTCTTGTAGAGTGCTGTCGGGTCCTGGAGTATTCTGTAGGGTTCCAGAGGGGCTGGTAGGGTTCCGTCGAAATCTGAAGGGTTCCCTAGGGGCCCGTAGAGTCCCGTAGATTTCCGTAGGGGCCTGTAGGGTTTTGTAAGTGCCCGCAGGGGTTGGTAGGAGCTTGTAGGGTGCCATATGTTTCCGGAGGGTTGTGTAGGGTTCCGTAGGGGCCTGTGGTGTTCCCTAGGGGCCTGTAGAGTCTCGTACAGTTCCGTAGGGTCCTGTAGGTTTCCATAAGCGCCCGCAGAGGTCTGAAGGGGCCCGTACTGTTCCGTAAGGATCCATAGGGTTCCGTAGAGCTTCGTAGGTTCCCTAGAGGCCTCTGGAGTACCGCAGGAGCCAGGAGTGTTCCGTAGGGACCTCTAGGGTTGAGTAAGTGCCCGCAGGAGTCTGTAGGAATCCGTGGGATTCTGTAAGGTTCTGGAGGGTTCTGCAGGGTTCCGTAGGGGCCCGTAGAGTTCCGTAGTGGCTGGTAAAGTTCCCTAGGGCCCTGTACCGTTCCGTAACTGCCTGCAAGGGTCTTTAGGCTTCCGTAGGGGCTGGTAGGGTTCCATAAAGTTCCGTGGGTTCCTGCAGAGTTCTGCAAGTGCCCGCAAGGGCCTGTAGGGGCCCACAGTGTTTCTGCCAGGTTCCGTAGAGTTCCGTAGGGGCCATATTTTTCTGTAGTGGCTGGTAGTATTCTGTAGGGGTCTGTAGGGTTCCGTAGGCGCCTGCAGTGTTCTGTAGGAGCCCATAGGGTTTTAGTGAGGTTCCGTTGTGTTGCTAAGGGTCTTGTAGAGTGCTGTCGGGTCCTGGAGTATTCTGTAGGGTTCCAGAGGGCCTCGTAGGGTTCCATCGAAATCCATAGGGTTCCCTAGGGGCCCATAGAGTCCCGTAGATTTCCGTAGGGACCTGTTGGGTTGTGTAAGTGCCCGCAGAAGTCTGTAGGAGTCTGTGGGATTCTGTAAGGTTCCGGAGGGTTCTGCAGGGTTCCGTAGGGACCCGTAGAGTTCCGTAGTGGCTGGTAAAGTTCCCTAGGGCCCTGTGGGGTTCTGTATGGACCTGTAGGGTTCCGTAGGGGCCTGCAGGGTTCCGTAAGTGCCCGCAGGTGTCTGTAGGGTTCCGTAGGGGTCTGTAGGGTTCCGTAGGCACCTGCAGTGTTCTGTAGGAGCCCATAGGGTTTTAGTGAGGTTCCGTTGTGTTGCTAAGGGTCTTGTAGAGTGCTGTCGGGTCCTGGAGTATTCTGTAGGGTTCCAGAGGGGCTGGTAGGGTTCCATCGAAATCCATAGGGTTCCCTAGGGGCCCATAGAGTCCCGTAGATTTCCGTAGGGACCTGTAGGGTTGTGTAAGTGCCCGCAGAAGTCTGTAGGAGTCTGTGGGATTCTGTAAGGTTCCGGAGGGTTCTGCAGGGTTCCGTAGGGACCCGTAGAGTTCCGTAGTGGCTGGTAAAGTTCCCTAGGGCCCTGTGGGGTTCTGTATGGACCTGTAGGGTTCCGTAGGGGCCTGCAGGTTTCCGTAAGTGCCCGCAGGTGTCTGTAGGGTTCCGTAGGGGTCTGTAGGGTTCCGTAGGCACCTGCAGTGTTCTGTAGGAGCCCATAGGGTTTTAGTGAGGTTCCGTTGTGTTGCTAAGGGTCTTGTAGAGTGCTGTCGGGTCCTGGAGTATTCTGTAGGGTTCCAGAGGGGCTGGTAGGGTTCCGTCGAAATCTGAAGGGTTCCCTAGGGGCCCGTAGAGTCCCGTAGATTTCCGTAGGGACCTGTAGGGTTGTGTAAGTGCCCGCAGGGGTTGGTAGGAGCTTGTAGGGTGCCATATGTTTCCGGAGGGTTGTGTAGGGTTCCGTAGGGGCCTGTGGTGTTCCCTAGGGGCCTGTAGAGTCTCGTACAGTTCCGTAGGGTCCTGTAGGTTTCCATAAGCGCCCGCAGAGGTCTGAAGGGGCCCGTACTGTTCCGTAAGGATCCATAGGGTTCCGTAGAGCTTCGTAGGTTCCCTAGAGGCCTCTGGAGTACCGCAGGAGCCAGGAGTGTTCTGTAGGGACCTCTAGGGTTGAGTAAGTGCCCGCAGGAGTCTGTAGGAATCCGTGGGATTCTGTAAGGTTCTGGAGGGTTCTGCAGGGTTCCGTAGGGGCCCGTAGAGTTCCATAGTGGCTGGTAAAGTTCCCTAGGGCCCTGTACCGTTCCGTAACTGCCTGCAAGGGTCTTTAGGCTTCCGTAGGGGCTGGTAGGGTTCCATAAAGTTCCGTGGGTTCCTGCAGAGTTCTGCAAGTGCCCGCAAGGGCCTGTAGGGGCCCACAGTGTTTCTGCCAGGTTCCGTAGAGTTCCGTAGGGGCCATATTTTTCTCTAGTGGCTGGTAGTATTCTGTAGGGGTCTGTAGGGTTCCGTAGGCGCCTGCAGTGTTCTGTAGGAGCCCATAGGGTTTTAGTGAGGTTCCGTTGTGTTGCTAAGGGTCTTGTAGAGTGCTGTCGGGTCCTGGAGTATTCTGTAGGGTTCCAGAGGGCCTCGTAGGGTTCCATCGAAATCTATAGGGTTCCCTAGGGGCCCATAGAGTCCCGTAGATTTCCGTAGGGACCTGTAGGGTTGTGTAAGTGCCCGCAGAAGTCTGTAGGAGTCTGTGGGATTCTGTAAGGTTCCGGAGGGTTCTGCAGGGTTCCGTAGGGACCTGTAGAGTTCCGTAGTGGCTGGTAAAGTTCCGTAGGGCCCTGTGGGGTTCTGTATGGACCTGTAGGGTTCCGTAGGGGCCTGCAGGTTTCCGTAAGTGCCCGCAGGTGTCTGTAGGGTTCCGTAGGGGTCTGTAGGGTTCCGTAGGCACCTGCAGTGTTCTGTAGGAGCCCATAGGGTTTTAGTGAGGTTCCGTTGTGTTGCTAAGGGTCTTGTAGAGTGCTGTCGGGTCCTGGAGTATTCTGTAGGGTTCCAGAGGGGCTGGTAGGGTTCCATCGAAATCTGAAGGGTTCCCTAGGGGCCCGTAGAGTCCCGTAGATTTCCGTAGGGACCTGTAGGGTTGTGTAAGTGCCCGCAGGGGTTGGTAGGAGCTTGTAGGGTGCCATATGTTTCCGGAGGGTCGTGTAGGGTTCCGTAGGGGCCTGTGGTGTTCCCTAGGGGCCTGTAGAGTCTCGTACAGTTCCGTAGGGTCCTGTAGGTTTCCATAAGCGCCCGCAGAGGTCTGAAGGGGCCCGTACTGTTCCGTAAGGATCCATAGGGTTCCGTAGAGCTTCGTAGGTTCCCTAGAGGCCTCTGGAGTACCGCAGGAGCCAGGAGTGTTCTGTAGGGACCTCTAGGGTTGAGTAAGTGCCCGCAGGAGTCTGTAGGAATCCGTGGGATTCTGTAAGGTTCTGGAGGGTTCTGCAGGGTTCCGTAGGGGCCCGTAGAGTTCCATAGTGGCTGGTAAAGTTCCCTAGGGCCCTGTACCGTTCCGTAACTGCCTGCAAGGGTCTTTAGGCTTCCGTAGGGGCTGGTAGGGTTCCATAAAGTTCCGTGGGTTCCTGCAGAGTTCTGCAAGTGCCCGCAAGGGCCTGTAGGGGCCCACAGTGTTTCTGCCAGGTTCCGTAGAGTTCCGTAGGGGCCATATTTTTCTGTAGTGGCTGGTAGTATTCTGTAGGGGTCTGTAGGGTTCCGTAGGCGCCTGCAGTGTTCTGTAGGAGCCCATAGGGTTTTAGTGAGGTTCCGTTGTGTTGCTAAGGGTCTTGTAGAGTGCTGTCGGGTCCTGGAGTATTCTGTAGGGTTCCAGAGGGCCTCGTAGGGTTCCATCGAAATCTATAGGGTTCCCTAGGGGCCCATAGAGTCCCGTAGATTTCCGTAGGGACCTGTAGGGTTGTGTAAGTGCCCGCAGAAGTCTGTAGGAGTCTGTGGGATTCTGTAAGGTTCCGGAGGGTTCTGCAGGGTTCCGTAGGGACCCGTAGAGTTCCGTAGTGGCTGGTAAAGTTCCGTAGGGCCCTGTGGGGTTCTGTATGGACCTGTAGGGTTCCGTAGGGGCCTGCAGGGTTCCGTAAGTGCCCGCAGGTGTCTGTAGGGTTCCGTAGGGGTCTGTAGGGTTCCGTAGGCACCTGCAGTGTTCTGTAGGAGCCCATAGGGTTTTAGTGAGGTTCCGTTGTGTTGCTAAGGGTCTTGTAGAGTGCTGTCGGGTCCTGGAGTATTCTGTAGGGTTCCAGAGGGGCTGGTAGGGTTCCGTCGAAATCTGAAGGGTTCCCTAGGGGCCCGTAGAGTCCCGTAGATTTCCGTAGGGGCCTGTAGGGTTTTGTAAGTGCCCGCAGGGGTTGGTAGGAGCTTGTAGGGTGCCATATGTTTCCGGAGGGTTGTGTAGGGTTCCGTAGGGGCCTGTGGTGTTCCCTAGGGGCCTGTAGAGTCTCGTACAGTTCCGTAGGGTCCTGTAGGTTTCCATAAGCGCCCGCAGAGGTCTGAAGGGGCCCGTACTGTTCCGTAAGGATCCATAGGGTTCCGTAGAGCTTCGTAGGTTCCCTAGAGGCCTCTGGAGTACCGCAGGAGCCAGGAGTGTTCCGTAGGGACCTCTAGGGTTGAGTAAGTGCCCGCAGGAGTCTGTAGGAATCCGTGGGATTCTGTAAGGTTCTGGAGGGTTCTGCAGGGTTCCGTAGGGGCCCGTAGAGTTCCGTAGTGGCTGGTAAAGTTCCCTAGGGCCCTGTACCGTTCCGTAACTGCCTGCAAGGGTCTTTAGGCTTCCGTAGGGGCTGGTAGGGTTCCATAAAGTTCCGTGGGTTCCTGCAGAGTTCTGCAAGTGCCCGCAAGGGCCTGTAGGGGCCCACAGTGTTTCTGCCAGGTTCTGTAGAGTTCCGTAGGGGCCATATTTTTCTGTAGTGGCTGGTAGTATTCTGTAGGGGTCTGTAGGGTTCCGTAGGCGCCTGCAGTGTTCTGTAGGAGCCCATAGGGTTTTAGTGAGGTTCCGTTGTGTTGCTAAGGGTCTTGTAGAGTGCTGTCGGGTCCTGGAGTATTCTGTAGGGTTCCAGAGGGCCTCGTAGGGTTCCATCGAAATCCATAGGGTTCCCTAGGGGCCCATAGAGTCCCGTAGATTTCCGTAGGGACCTGTTGGGTTGTGTAAGTGCCCGCAGAAGTCTGTAGGAGTCTGTGGGATTCTGTAAGGTTCCGGAGGGTTCTGCAGGGTTCCATAGGGACCCGTAGAGTTCCGTAGTGGCTGGTAAAGTTCCCTAGGGCCCTGTGGGGTTCTGTATGGACCTGTAGGGTTCCGTAGGGGCCTGCAGGGTTCCGTAAGTGCCCGCAGGTGTCTGTAGGGTTCCGTAGGGGTCTGTAGGGTTCCGTAGGCACCTGCAGTGTTCTGTAGGAGCCCATAGGGTTTTAGTGAGGTTCCGTTGTGTTGCTAAGGGTCTTGTAGAGTGCTGTCGGGTCCTGGAGTATTCTGTAGGGTTCCAGAGGGGCTGGTAGGGTTCCGTCGAAATCTGAAGGGTTCCCTAGGGGCCCGTAGAGTCCCGTAGATTTCCGTAGGGGCCTGTAGGGTTGTGTAAGTGCCCGCAGGGGTTGGTAGGAGCTTGTAGGGTGCCATATGTTTCCGGAGGGTTGTGTAGGGTTCCGTAGGGGCCTGTGGTGTTCCCTAGGGGCCTGTAGAGTCTCGTACAGTTCCGTAGGGTCCTGTAGGTTTCCATAAGCGCCCGCAGAGGTCTGAAGGGGCCCGTACTGTTCCGTAAGGATCCATAGGGTTCCGTAGAGCTTCGTAGGTTCCCTAGAGGCCTCTGGAGTACCGCAGGAGCCAGGAGTGTTCCGTAGGGACCTCTAGGGTTGAGTAAGTGCCCGCAGGAGTCTGTAGGAATCCGTGGGATTCTGTAAGGTTCTGGAGGGTTCTGCAGGGTTCCGTAGGGGCCCGTAGAGTTCCATAGTGGCTGGTAAAGTTCCCTAGGGCCCTGTACCGTTCCGTAACTGCCTGCAAGGGTCTTTAGGCTTCCGTAGGGGCTGGTAGGGTTCCATAAAGTTCCGTGGGTTCCTGCAGAGTTCTGCAAGTGCCCGCAAGGGCCTGTAGGGGCCCACAGTGTTTCTGCCAGGTTCCGTAGAGTTCCGTAGGGGCCATATTTTTCTGTAGTGGCTGGTAGTATTCTGTAGGGGTCTGTAGGGTTCCGTAGGCGCCTGCAGTGTTCTGTAGGAGCCCATAGGGTTTTAGTGAGGTTCCGTTGTGTTGCTAAGGGTCTTGTAGAGTGCTGTCGGGTCCTGGAGTATTCTGTAGGGTTCCAGAGGGCCTCGTAGGGTTCCATCGAAATCTATAGGGTTCCCTAGGGGCCCATAGAGTCCCGTAGATTTCCGTAGGGACCTGTAGGGTTGTGTAAGTGCCCGCAGAAGTCTGTAGGAGTCTGTGGGATTCTGTAAGGTTCCGGAGGGTTCTGCAGGGTTCCGTAGGGACCTGTAGAGTTCCGTAGTGGCTGGTAAAGTTCCGTAGGGCCCTGTGGGGTTCTGTATGGACCTGTAGGGTTCCGTAGGGGCCTGCAGGTTTCCGTAAGTGCCCGCAGGTGTCTGTAGGGTTCCGTAGGGGTCTGTAGGGTTCCGTAGGCACCTGCAGTGTTCTGTAGGAGCCCATAGGGTTTTAGTGAGGTTCCGTTGTGTTGCTAAGGGTCTTGTAGAGTGCTGTCGGGTCCTGGAGTATTCTGTAGGGTTCCAGAGGGGCTGGTAGGGTTCCGTCGAAATCTGAAGGGTTCCCTAGGGGCCCGTAGAGTCCCGTAGATTTCCGTAGGGGCCTGTAGGGTTGTGTAAGTGCCCGCAGGGGTTGGTAGGAGCTTGTAGGGTGCCATATGTTTCCGGAGGGTTGTGTAGGGTTCCGTAGGGGCCTGTGGTGTTCCCTAGGGGCCTGTAGAGTCTCGTACAGTTCTGTAGGGTCCTGTAGGTTTCCATAAGCGCCCGCAGAGGTCTGAAGGGGCCCGTACTGTTCCGTAAGGATCCATAGGGTTCCGTAGAGCTTCGTAGGTTCCCTAGAGGCCTCTGGAGTACCGCAGGAGCCAGGAGTGTTCCGTAGGGTCCTCTAGGGTTGAGTAAGTGCCCGCAGGAGTCTGTAGGAATCCGTGGGATTCTGTAAGGTTCTGGAGGGTTCTGCAGGGTTCCGTAGGGGCCCGTAGAGTTCCATAGTGGCTGGTAAAGTTCCCTAGGGCCCTGTACCGTTCCGTAACTGCCTGCAAGGGTCTTTAGGCTTCCGTAGGGGCTGGTAGGGTTCCATAAAGTTCCGTGGGTTCCTGCAGAGTTCTGCAAGTGCCCGCAAGGGCCTGTAGGGGCCCACAGTGTTTCTGCCAGGTTCCGTAGAGTTCCGTAGGGGCCATATTTTTCTGTAGTGGCTGGTAGTATTCTGTAGGGGTCTGTAGGGTTCCGTAGGCGCCTGCAGTGTTCTGTAGGAGCCCATAGGGTTTTAGTGAGGTTCCGTTGTGTTGCTAAGGGTCTTGTAGAGTGCTGTCGGGTCCTGGAGTATTCTGTAGGGTTCCAGAGGGCCTCGTAGGGTTCCATCGAAATCTATAGGGTTCCCTAGGGGCCCATAGAGTCCCGTAGATTTCCGTAGGGACCTGTAGGGTTGTGTAAGTGCCCGCAGAAGTCGGTAGGAGTCTGTGGGATTCTGTAAGGTTCCGGAGGGTTCTGCAGGGTTCCGTAGGGACCCGTAGAGTTCCGTAGTGGCTGGTAAAGTTCCGTAGGGCCCTGTGGGGTTCTGTATGGACCTGTAGGGTTCCGTAGGGGCCTGCAGGTTTCCGTAAGTGCCCGCAGGTGTCTGTAGGGTTCCGTAGGGGTCTGTAGGGTTCCGTAGGCACCTGCAGTGTTCTGTAGGAGCCCATAGGGTTTTAGTGAGGTTCCGTTGTGTTGCTAAGGGTCTTGTAGAGTGCTGTCGGGTCCTGGAGTATTCTGTAGGGTTCCAGAGGGGCTGGTAGGGTTCCGTCGAAATCTGAAGGGTTCCCTAGGGGCCCGTAGAGTCCCGTAGATTTCCGTAGGGGCCTGTAGGGTTGTGTAAGTGCCCGCAGGGGTTGGTAGGAGCTTGTAGGGTGCCATATGTTTCCGGAGGGTTGTGTAGGGTTCCGTAGGGGCCTGTGGTGTTCCCTAGGGGCCTGTAGAGTCTCGTACAGTTCCGTAGGGTCCTGTAGGTTTCCATAAGCGCCCGCAGAGGTCTGAAGGGGCCCGTACTGTTCCGTAAGGATCCATAGGGTTCCGTAGAGCTTCGTAGGTTCCCTAGAGGCCTCTGGAGTACCGCAGGAGCCAGGAGTGTTCCGTAGGGACCTCTAGGGTTGAGTAAGTGCCCGCAGGAGTCTGTAGGAATCCGTGGGATTCTGTAAGGTTCTGGAGGGTTCTGCAGGGTTCCGTAGGGGCCCGTAGAGTTCCGTAGTGGCTGGTAAAGTTCCCTAGGGCCCTGTACCGTTCCGTAACTGCCTGCAAGGGTCTTTAGGCTTCCGTAGGGGCTGGTAGGGTTCCATAAAGTTCCGTGGGTTCCTGCAGAGTTCTGCAAGTGCCCGCAAGGGCCTGTAGGGGCCCACAGTGTTTCTGCCAGGTTCCGTAGAGTTCCGTAGGGGCCATATTTTTCTGTAGTGGCTGGTAGTATTCTGTAGGGGTCTGTAGGGTTCCGTAGGCGCCTGCAGTGTTCTGTAGGAGCCCATAGGGTTTTAGTGAGGTTCCGTTGTGTTGCTAAGGGTCTTGTAGAGTGCTGTCGGGTCCTGGAGTATTCTGTAGGGTTCCAGAGGGCCTCGTAGGGTTCCATCGAAATCTATAGGGATCCCTAGGGGCCCATAGAGTCCCGTAGATTTCCGTAGGGACCTGTAGGGTTGTGTAAGTGCCCGCAGAAGTCTGTAGGAGTCTGTGGGATTCTGTAAGGTTCCGGAGGGTTCTGCAGGGTTCCGTAGGGACGCGTAGAGTTCCGTAGTGGCTGGTAAAGTTCCGTAGGGCCCTGTGGGGTTCTGTATGGACCTGTAGGGTTCCGTAGGGGCCTGCAGGGTTCCGTAAGTGCCCGCAGGTGTCTGTAGGGTTCCGTAGGGGTCTGTAGGGTTCCGTAGGCACCTGTAGTGTTCTGTAGGAGCCCATAGGGTTTTAGTGAGGTTCCGTTGTGTTGCTAAGGGTCTTGTAGAGTGCTGTCGGGTCCTGGAGTATTCTGTAGGGTTCCAGAGGGGCTGGTAGGGTTCCGTCGAAATCTGAAGGGTTCCCTAGGGGCCCGTAGAGTCCCGTAGATTTCCGTAGGGGCCTGTAGGGTTGTGTAAGTGCCCGCAGGGGTTGGTAGGAGCTTGTAGGGTGCCATATGTTTCCGGAGGGTTGTGTAGGGTTCCGTAGGGGCCTGTGGTGTTCCCTAGGGGCCTGTAGAGTCTCGTACAGTTCCGTAGGGTCCTGTAGGTTTCCATAAGCGCCCGCAGAGGTCTGAAGGGGCCCGTACTGTTCCGTAAGGATCCATAGGATTCCGTAGAGCTTCGTAGGTTCCCTAGAGGCCTCTGGAGTACCGCAGGAGCCAGTAGTGTTCCGTAGGGTCCTCTAGGGTTGAGTAAGTGCCCGCAGGAGTCTGTAGGAATCCGTGGGATTCTGTAAGGTTCTGGAGGGTTCTGCAGGGTTCCGTAGGGGCCCGTAGAGTTCCGTAGTGGCTGGTAAAGTTCCCTAGGGCCCTGTACCGTTCCGTAACTGCCTGCAAGGGTCTTTAGGCTTCCGTAGGGGCTGGTAGGGTTCCATAAAGTTCCGTGGGTTCCTGCAGAGTTCTGCAAGTGCCCGCAAGGGCCTGTAGGGGCCCACAGTGTTTCTGTCAGGTTCCGTAGAGTTCCGTAGGGGCCATATTTTTCTGTAGTGGCTGGTAGTATTCTGTAGGGGTCTGTAGGGTTCCGTAGGCGCCTGCAGTGTTCTGTAGGAGCCCATAGGGTTTTAGTGAGGTTCCGTTGTGTTGCTAAGGGTCTTGTAGAGTGCTGTCGGGTCCTGGAGTATTCTGTAGGGTTCCAGAGGGCCTCGTAGGGTTCCATCGAAATCTATAGGGTTCCCTAGGGGCCCATAGAGTCCCGTAGATTTCCGTAGGGACCTGTAGGGTTGTGTAAGTGCCCGCAGAAGTCTGTAGGAGTCTGTGGGATTCTGTAAGGTTCCGGAGGGTTCTGCAGGGTTCCGTAGGGACCTGTAGAGTTCCGTAGTGGCTGGTAAAGTTCCGTAGGGCCCTGTGGGGTTCTGTATGGACCTGTAGGGTTCCGTAGGGGCCTGCAGGTTTCCGTAAGTGCCCGCAGGTGTCTGTAGGGTTCCGTAGGGGTCTGTAGGGTTCCGTAGGCACCTGCAGTGTTCTGTAGGAGCCCATAGGGTTTTAGTGAGGTTCCGTTGTGTTGCTAAGGGTCTTGTAGAGTGCTGTCGGGTCCTGGAGTATTCTGTAGGGTTCCAGAGGGGCTGGTAGGGTTCCGTCGAAATCTGAAGGGTTCCCTAGGGGCCCGTAGAGTCCCGTAGATTTCCGTAGGGGCCTGTAGGGTTGTGTAAGTGCCCGCAGGGGTTGGTAGGAGCTTGTAGGGTGCCATATGTTTCCGGAGGGTTGTGTAGGGTTCCGTAGGGGCCTGTGGTGTTCCCTAGGGGCCTGTAGAGTCTCGTACAGTTCTGTAGGGTCCTGTAGGTTTCCATAAGCGCCCGCAGAGGTCTGAAGGGGCCCGTACTGTTCCGTAAGGATCCATAGGGTTCCGTAGAGCTTCGTAGGTTCCCTAGAGGCCTCTGGAGTACCGCAGGAGCCAGGAGTGTTCCGTAGGGTCCTCTAGGGTTGAGTAAGTGCCCGCAGGAGTCTGTAGGAATCCGTGGGATTCTGTAAGGTTCTGGAGGGTTCTGCAGGGTTCCGTAGGGGCCCGTAGAGTTCCATAGTGGCTGGTAAAGTTCCCTAGGGCCCTGTACCGTTCCGTAACTGCCTGCAAGGGTCTTTAGGCTTCCGTAGGGGCTGGTAGGGTTCCATAAAGTTCCGTGGGTTCCTGCAGAGTTCTGCAAGTGCCCGCAAGGGCCTGTAGGGGCCCACAGTGTTTCTGCCAGGTTCCGTAGAGTTCCGTAGGGGCCATATTTTTCTGTAGTGGCTGGTAGTATTCTGTAGGGGTCTGTAGGGTTCCGTAGGCGCCTGCAGTGTTCTGTAGGAGCCCATAGGGTTTTAGTGAGGTTCCGTTGTGTTGCTAAGGGTCTTGTAGAGTGCTGTCGGGTCCTGGAGTATTCTGTAGGGTTCCAGAGGGCCTCGTAGGGTTCCATCGAAATCTATAGGGTTCCCTAGGGGCCCATAGAGTCCCGTAGATTTCCGTAGGGACCTGTAGGGTTGTGTAAGTGCCCGCAGAAGTCTGTAGGAGTCTGTGGGATTCTGTAAGGTTCCGGAGGGTTCTGCAGGGTTCCGTAGGGACCCGTAGAGTTCCGTAGTGGCTGGTAAAGTTCCGTAGGGCCCTGTGGGGTTCTGTATGGACCTGTAGGGTTCCGTAGGGGCCTGCAGGTTTCCGTAAGTGCCCGCAGGTGTCTGTAGGGTTCCGTAGGGGTCTGTAGGGTTCCGTAGGCACCTGCAGTGTTCTGTAGGAGCCCATAGGGTTTTAGTGAGGTTCCGTTGTGTTGCTAAGGGTCTTGTAGAGTGCTGTCGGGTCCTGGAGTATTCTGTAGGGTTCCAGAGGGGCTGGTAGGGTTCCGTCGAAATCTGAAGGGTTCCCTAGGGGCCCGTAGAGTCCCGTAGATTTCCGTAGGGGCCTGTAGGGTTGTGTAAGTGCCCGCAGGGGTTGGTAGGAGCTTGTAGGGTGCCATATGTTTCCGGAGGGTTGTGTAGGGTTCCGTAGGGGCCTGTGGTGTTCCCTAGGGGCCTGTAGAGTCTCGTACAGTTCCGTAGGGTCCTGTAGGTTTCCATAAGCGCCCGCAGAGGTCTGAAGGGGCCCGTACTGTTCCGTAAGGATCCATAGGGTTCCGTAGAGCTTCGTAGGTTCCCTAGAGGCCTCTGGAGTACCGCAGGAGCCAGGAGTGTTCCGTAGGGACCTCTAGGGTTGAGTAAGTGCCCGCAGGAGTCTGTAGGAATCCGTGGGATTCTGTAAGGTTCTGGAGGGTTCTGCAGGGTTCCGTAGGGGCCCGTAGAGTTCCGTAGTGGCTGGTAAAGTTCCCTAGGGCCCTGTACCGTTCCGTAACTGCCTGCAAGGGTCTTTAGGCTTCCGTAGGGGCTGGTAGGGTTCCATAAAGTTCCGTGGGTTCCTGCAGAGTTCTGCAAGTGCCCGCAAGGGCCTGTAGGGGCCCACAGTGTTTCTGCCAGGTTCCGTAGAGTTCCGTAGGGGCCATATTTTTCTGTAGTGGCTGGTAGTATTCTGTAGGGGTCTGTAGGGTTCCGTAGGCGCCTGCAGTGTTCTGTAGGAGCCCATAGGGTTTTAGTGAGGTTCCGTTGTGTTGCTAAGGGTCTTGTAGAGTGCTGTCGGGTCCTGGAGTATTCTGTAGGGTTCCAGAGGGCCTCGTAGGGTTCCATCGAAATCTATAGGGATCCCTAGGGGCCCATAGAGTCCCGTAGATTTCCGTAGGGACCTGTAGGGTTGTGTAAGTGCCCGCAGAAGTCTGTAGGAGTCTGTGGGATTCTGTAAGGTTCCGGAGGGTTCTGCAGGGTTCCGTAGGGACGCGTAGAGTTCCGTAGTGGCTGGTAAAGTTCCGTAGGGCCCTGTGGGGTTCTGTATGGACCTGTAGGGTTCCGTAGGGGCCTGCAGGGTTCCGTAAGTGCCCGCAGGTGTCTGTAGGGTTCCGTAGGGGTCTGTAGGGTTCCGTAGGCACCTGTAGTGTTCTGTAGGAGCCCATAGGGTTTTAGTGAGGTTCCGTTGTGTTGCTAAGGGTCTTGTAGAGTGCTGTCGGGTCCTGGAGTATTCTGTAGGGTTCCAGAGGGGCTGGTAGGGTTCCGTCGAAATCTGAAGGGTTCCCTAGGGGCCCGTAGAGTCCCGTAGATTTCCGTAGGGGCCTGTAGGGTTGTGTAAGTGCCCGCAGGGGTTGGTAGGAGCTTGTAGGGTGCCATATGTTTCCGGAGGGTTGTGTAGGGTTCCGTAGGGGCCTGTGGTGTTCCCTAGGGGCCTGTAGAGTCTCGTACAGTTCCGTAGGGTCCTGTAGGTTTCCATAAGCGCCCGCAGAGGTCTGAAGGGGCCCGTACTGTTCCGTAAGGATCCATAGGATTCCGTAGAGCTTCGTAGGTTCCCTAGAGGCCTCTGGAGTACCGCAGGAGCCAGTAGTGTTCCGTAGGGTCCTCTAGGGTTGAGTAAGTGCCCGCAGGAGTCTGTAGGAATCCGTGGGATTCTGTAAGGTTCTGGAGGGTTCTGCAGGGTTCCGTAGGGGCCCGTAGAGTTCCGTAGTGGCTGGTAAAGTTCCCTAGGGCCCTGTACCGTTCCGTAACTGCCTGCAAGGGTCTTTAGGCTTCCGTAGGGGCTGGTAGGGTTCCATAAAGTTCCGTGGGTTCCTGCAGAGTTCTGCAAGTGCCCGCAAGGGCCTGTAGGGGCCCACAGTGTTTCTGTCAGGTTCCGTAGAGTTCCGTAGGGGCCATATTTTTCTGTAGTGGCTGGTAGTATTCTGTAGGGGTCTGTAGGGTTCCGTAGGCGCCTGCAGTGTTCTGTAGGAGCCCATAGGGTTTTAGTGAGGTTCCGTTGTGTTGCTAAGGGTCTTGTAGAGTGCTGTCGGGTCCTGGAGTATTCTGTAGGGTTCCAGAGGGGCTGGTAGGGTTCCGTCGAAATCTGAAGGGTTCCCTAGGGGCCCGTAGAGTCCCGTAGATTTCCGTAGGGGCCTGTAGGGTTGTGTAAGTGCCCGCAGGGGTTGGTAGGAGCTTGTAGGGTGCCATATGTTTCCGGAGGGTTGTGTAGGGTTCCGTAGGGGCCTGTGGTGTTCCCTAGGGGCCTGTAGAGTCTCGTACAGTTCCGTAGGGTCCTGTAGGTTTCCATAAGCGCCCGCAGAGGTCTGAAGGGGCCCGTACTGTTCCGTAAGGATCCATAGGGTTCCGTAGAGCTTCGTAGGTTCCCTAGAGGCCTCTGGAGTACCGCAGGAGCCAGGAGTGTTCCGTAGGGACCTCTAGGGTTGAGTAAGTGCCCGCAGGAGTCTGTAGGAATCCGTGGGATTCTGTAAGGTTCTGGAGGGTTCTGCAGGGTTCCGTAGGGGCCCGTAGAGTTCCGTAGTGGCTGGTAAAGTTCCCTAGGGCCCTGTACCGTTCCGTAACTGCCTGCAAGGGTCTTTAGGCTTCCGTAGGGGCTGGTAGGGTTCCATAAAGTTCCGTGGGTTCCTGCAGAGTTCTGCAAGTGCCCGCAAGGGCCTGTAGGGGCCCACAGTGTTTCTGCCAGGTTCCGTAGAGTTCCGTAGGGGCCGTATTTTTCTGTAGTGGCTGGTAGTATTCTGTAGGGGTCTGTAGGGTTCCGTAGGCGCCTGCAGTGTTCTGTAGGAGCCCATAGGGTTTTAGTGAGGTTCCGTTGTGTTGCTAAGGGTCTTGTAGAGTGCTGTCGGGTCCTGGAGTATTCTGTAGGGTTCCAGAGGGCCTCGTAGGGTTCCATCGAAATCTATAGGGATCCCTAGGGGCCCATAGAGTCCCGTAGATTTCCGTAGGGACCTGTAGGGTTGTGTAAGTGCCCGCAGAAGTCTGTAGGAGTCTGTGGGATTCTGTAAGGTTCCGGAGGGTTCTGCAGGGTTCCGTAGGGACCCGTAGAGTTCCGTAGTGGCTGGTAAAGTTCCGTAGGGCCCTGTGGGGTTCTGTATGGACCTGTAGGGTTCCGTAGGGGCCTGCAGGTTTCCGTAAGTGCCCGCAGGTGTCTGTAGGGTTCCGTAGGGGTCTGTAGGGTTCCGTAGGCACCTGCAGTGTTCTGTAGGAGCCCATAGGGTTTTAGTGAGGTTCCGTTGTGTTGCTAAGGGTCTTGTAGAGTGCTGTCGGGTCCTGGAGTATTCTGTAGGGTTCCAGAGGGGCTGGTAGGGTTCCGTCGAAATCTGAAGGGTTCCCTAGGGGCCCGTAGAGTCCCGTAGATTTCCGTAGGGGCCTGTAGGGTTGTGTAAGTGCCCGCAGGGGTTGGTAGGAGCTTGTAGGGTGCCATATGTTTCCGGAGGGTTGTGTAGGGTTCCGTAGGGGCCTGTGGTGTTCCCTAGGGGCCTGTAGAGTCTCGTACAGTTCCGTAGGGTCCTGTAGGTTTCCATAAGCGCCCGCAGAGGTCTGAAGGGGCCCGTACTGTTCCGTAAGGATCCATAGGGTTCCGTAGAGCTTCGTAGGTTCCCTAGAGGCCTCTGGAGTACCGCAGGAGCCAGGAGTGTTCCGTAGGGACCTCTAGGGTTGAGTAAGTGCCCGCAGGAGTCTGTAGGAATCCGTGGGATTCTGTAAGGTTCTGGAGGGTTCTGCAGGGTTCCGTAGGGGCCCGTAGAGTTCCGTAGTGGCTGGTAAAGTTCCCTAGGGCCCTGTACCGTTCCGTAACTGCCTGCAAGGGTCTTTAGGCTTCCGTAGGGGCTGGTAGGGTTCCATAAAGTTCCGTGGGTTCCTGCAGAGTTCTGCAAGTGCCCGCAAGGGCCTGTAGGGGCCCACAGTGTTTCTGCCAGGTTCCGTAGAGTTCCGTAGGGGCCATATTTTTCTGTAGTGGCTGGTAGTATTCTGTAGGGGTCTGTAGGGTTCCGTAGGCGCCTGCAGTGTTCTGTAGGAGCCCATAGGGTTTTAGTGAGGTTCCGTTGTGTTGCTAAGGGTCTTGTAGAGTGCTGTCGGGTCCTGGAGTATTCTGTAGGGTTCCAGAGGGCCTCGTAGGGTTCCATCGAAATCTATAGGGATCCCTAGGGGCCCATAGAGTCCCGTAGATTTCCGTAGGGACCTGTAGGGTTGTGTAAGTGCCCGCAGAAGTCTGTAGGAGTCTGTGGGATTCTGTAAGGTTCCGGAGGGTTCTGCAGGGTTCCGTAGGGACGCGTAGAGTTCCGTAGTGGCTGGTAAAGTTCCGTTGGGCCCTGTGGGGTTCTGTATGGACCTGTAGGGTTCCGTAGGGGCCTGCAGGGTTCCGTAAGTGCCCGCAGGTGTCTGTAGGGTTCCGTAGGGGTCTGTAGGGTTCCGTAGGCACCTGTAGTGTTCTGTAGGAGCCCATAGGGTTTTAGTGAGGTTCCGTTGTGTTGCTAAGGGTCTTGTAGAGTGCTGTCGGGTCCTGGAGTATTCTGTAGGGTTCCAGAGGGGCTGGTAGGGTTCCGTCGAAATCTGAAGGGTTCCCTAGGGGCCCGTAGAGTCCCGTAGATTTCCGTAGGGGCCTGTAGGGTTGTGTAAGTGCCCGCAGGGGTTGGTAGGAGCTTGTAGGGTGCCATATGTTTCCGGAGGGTTGTGTAGGGTTCCGTAGGGGCCTGTGGTGTTCCCTAGGGGCCTGTAGAGTCTCGTACAGTTCCGTAGGGTCCTGTAGGTTTCCATAAGCGCCCGCAGAGGTCTGAAGGGGCCCGTACTGTTCCGTAAGGATCCATAGGGTTCCGTAGAGCTTCGTAGGTTCCCTAGAGGCCTCTGGAGTACCGCAGGAGCCAGTAGTGTTCCGTAGGGTCCTCTAGGGTTGAGTAAGTGCCCGCAGGAGTCTGTAGGAATCCGTGGGATTCTGTAAGGTTCTGGAGGGTTCTGCAGGGTTCCGTAGGGGCCCGTAGAGTTCCATAGTGGCTGGTAAAGTTCCCTAGGGCCCTGTACCGTTCCGTAACTGCCTGCAAGGGTCTTTAGGCTTCCGTAGGGGCTGGTAGGGTTCCATAAAGTTCCGTGGGTTCCTGCAGAGTTCTGCAAGTGCCCACAAGGGCCTGTAGGGGCCCACAGTGTTTCTGCCAGGTTCCGTAGAGTTCCGTAGGGGCCATATTTTTCTGTAGTGGCTGGTAGTATTCTGTAGGGGTCTGTAGGGTTCCGTAGGCGCCTGCAGTGTTCTGTAGGAGCCCATAGGGTTTTAGTGAGGTTCCGTTGTGTTGCTAAGGGTCTTGTAGAGTGCTGTCGGGTCCTGGAGTATTCTGTAGGGTTCCAGAGGGCCTCGTAGGGTTCCATCGAAATCTATAGGGATCCCTAGGGGCCCATAGAGTCCCGTAGATTTCCGTAGGGACCTGTAGGGTTGTGTAAGTGCCCGCAGAAGTCTGTAGGAGTCTGTGGGATTCTGTAAGGTTCCGGAGGGTTCTGCAGGGTTCCGTAGGGACGCGTAGAGTTCCGTAGTGGCTGGTAAAGTTCCGTAGGGCCCTGTGGGGTTCTGTATGGACCTGTAGGGTTCCGTAGGGGCCTGCAGGGTTCCGTAAGTGCCCGCAGGTGTCTGTAGGGTTCCGTAGGGGTCTGTAGGGTTCCGTAGGCACCTGCAGTGTTCTGTAGGAGCCCATAGGGTTTTAGTGAGGTTCCGTTGTGTTGCTAAGGGTCTTGTAGAGTGCTGTCGGGTCCTGGAGTATTCTGTAGGGTTCCAGAGGGGCTGGTAGGGTTCCGTCGAAATCTGAAGGGTTCCCTAGGGGCCCGTAGAGTCCCGTAGATTTCCGTAGGGGCCTGTAGGGTTGTGTAAGTGCCCGCAGGGGTTGGTAGGAGCTTGTAGGGTGCCATATGTTTCCGGAGGGTTGTGTAGGGTTCCGTAGGGGCCTGTGGTGTTCCCTAGGGGCCTGTAGAGTCTCGTACAGTTCCGTAGGGTCCTGTAGGTTTCCATAAGCGCCCGCAGAGGTCTGAAGGGGCCCGTACTGTTCCGTAAGGATCCATAGGATTCCGTAGAGCTTCGTAGGTTCCCTAGAGGCCTCTGGAGTACCGCAGGAGCCAGGAGTGTTCCGTAGGGTCCTCTAGGGTTGAGTAAGTGCCCGCAGGAGTCTGTAGGAATCCGTGGGATTCTGTAAGGTTCTGGAGGGTTCTGCAGGGTTCCGTAGGGGCCCGTAGAGTTCCATAGTGGCTGGTAAAGTTCCCTAGGGCCCTGTACCGTTCTGTAACTGCCTGCAAGGGTCTTTAGGCTTCCGTAGGGGCTGGTAGGGTTCCATAAAGTTCCGTGGGTTCCTGCAGAGTTCTGCAAGTGCCCACAAGGGCCTGTAGGGGCCCACAGTGTTTCTGCCAGGTTCCGTAGAGTTCCGTAGGGGCCATATTTTTCTGTAGTGGCTGGTAGTATTCTGTAGGGGTCTGTAGGGTTCCGTAGGCGCCTGCAGTGTTCTGTAGGAGCCCATAGGGTTTTAGTGAGGTTCCGTTGTGTTGCTAAGGGTCTTGTAGAGTGCTGTCGGGTCCTGGAGTATTCTGTAGGGTTCCAGAGGGCCTCGTAGGGTTCCATCGAAATCTATAGGGTTCCCTAGGGGCCCATAGAGTCCCGTAGATTTCCGTAGGGACCTGTAGGGTTGTGTAAGTGCCCGCAGAAGTCTGTAGGAGTCTGTGGGATTCTGTAAGGTTCCGGAGGGTTCTGCAGGGTTCCGTAGGGACGCGTAGAGTTCCGTAGTGGCTGGTAAAGTTCCGTAGGGCCCTGTGGGGTTCTGTATGGACCTGTAGGGTTCCGTAGGGGCCTGCAGGGTTCCGTAAGTGCCCGCAGGTGTCTGTAGGGTTCCGTAGGGGTCTGTAGGGTTCCGTAGGCACCTGCAGTGTTCTGTAGGAGCCCATAGGGTTTTAGTGAGGTTCCGTTGTGTTGCTAAGGGTCTTGTAGAGTGCTGTCGGGTCCTGGAGTATTCTGTAGGGTTCCAGAGGGGCTGGTAGGGTTCCGTCGAAATCTGAAGGGTTCCCTAGGGGCCCGTAGAGTCCCGTAGATTTCCGTAGGGGCCTGTAGGGTTGTGTAAGTGCCCGCAGGGGTTGGTAGGAGCTTGTAGGGTGCCATATGTTTCCGGAGGGTTGTGTAGGGTTCCGTAGGGGCCTGTGGTGTTCCCTAGGGGCCTGTAGAGTCTCGTACAGTTCCGTAGGGTCCTGTAGGTTTCCATAAGCGCCCGCAGAGGTCTGAAGGGGCCCGTACTGTTCCGTAAGGATCCATAGGGTTCCGTAGAGCTTCGTAGGTTCCCTAGAGGCCTCTGGAGTACCGCAGGAGCCAGGAGTGTTCCGTAGGGTCCTCTAGGGTTGAGTAAGTGCCCGCAGGAGTCTGTAGGAATCCGTGGGATTCTGTAAGGTTCTGGAGGGTTCTGCAGGGTTCCGTAGGGGCCCGTAGAGTTCCGTAGTGGCTGGTAAAGTTCCCTAGGGCCCTGTACCGTTCCGTAACTGCCTGCAAGGGTCTTTAGGCTTCCGTAGGGGCTGGTAGGGTTCCATAAAGTTCCGTGGGTTCCTGCAGAGTTCTGCAAGTGCCCGCAAGGGCCTGTAGGGGCCCACAGTGTTTCTGCCAGGTTCCGTAGAGTTCCGTAGGGGCCATATTTTTCTGTAGTGGCTGGTAGTATTCTGTAGGGGTCTGTAGGGTTCCGTAGGCGCCTGCAGTGTTCTGTAGGAGCCCATAGGGTTTTAGTGAGGTTCCGTTGTGTTGCTAAGGGTCTTGTAGAGTGCTGTCGGGTCCTGGAGTATTCTGTAGGGTTCCAGAGGGCCTCGTAGGGTTCCATCGAAATCTATAGGGTTCCCTAGGGGCCCATAGAGTCCCGTAGATTTCCGTAGGGACCTGTAGGGTTGTGTAAGTGCCCGCAGAAGTCTGTAGGAGTCTGTGGGATTCTGTAAGGTTCCGGAGGGTTCTGCAGGGTTCCGTAGGGACGCGTAGAGTTCCGTAGTGGCTGGTAAAGTTCCGTAGGGCCCTGTGGGGTTCTGTATGGACCTGTAGGGTTCCGTAGGGGCCTGCAGGGTTCCGTAAGTGCCCGCAGGTGTCTGTAGGGTTCCGTAGGGGTCTGTAGGGTTCCGTAGGCACCTGCAGTGTTCTGTAGGAGCCCATAGGGTTTTAGTGAGGTTCCGTTGTGTTGCTAAGGGTCTTGTAGAGTGCTGTCGGGTCCTGGAGTATTCTGTAGGGTTCCAGAGGGGCTGGTAGGGTTCCGTCGAAATCTGAAGGGTTCCCTAGGGGCCCGTAGAGTCCCGTAGATTTCCGTAGGGGCCTGTAGGGTTGTGTAAGTGCCCGCAGGGGTTGGTAGGAGCTTGTAGGGTGCCATATGTTTCCGGAGGGTTGTGTAGGGTTCCGTAGGGGCCTGTGGTGTTCCCTAGGGGCCTGTAGAGTCTCGTACAGTTCCGTAGGGTCCTGTAGGTTTCCATAAGCGCCCGCAGAGGTCTGAAGGGGCCCGTACTGTTCCGTAAGGATCCATAGGATTCCGTAGAGCTTCGTAGGTTCCCTAGAGGCCTCTGGAGTACCGCAGGAGCCAGGAGTGTTCCGTAGGGTCCTCTAGGGTTGAGTAAGTGCCCGCAGGAGTCTGTAGGAATCCGTGGGATTCTGTAAGGTTCTGGAGGGTTCTGCAGGGTTCCGTAGGGGCCCGTAGAGTTCCATAGTGGCTGGTAAAGTTCCCTAGGGCCCTGTACCGTTCTGTAACTGCCTGCAAGGGTCTTTAGGCTTCCGTAGGGGCTGGTAGGGTTCCATAAAGTTCCGTGGGTTCCTGCAGAGTTCTGCAAGTGCCCACAAGGGCCTGTAGGGGCCCACAGTGTTTCTGCCAGGTTCCGTAGAGTTCCGTAGGGGCCATATTTTTCTGTAGTGGCTGGTAGTATTCTGTAGGGGTCTGTAGGGTTCCGTAGGCGCCTGCAGTGTTCTGTAGGAGCCCATAGGGTTTTAGTGAGGTTCCGTTGTGTTGCTAAGGGTCTTGTAGAGTGCTGTCGGGTCCTGGAGTATTCTGTAGGGTTCCAGAGGGCCTCGTAGGGTTCCATCGAAATCTATAGGGTTCCCTAGGGGCCCATAGAGTCCCGTAGATTTCCGTAGGGACCTGTAGGGTTGTGTAAGTGCCCGCAGAAGTCTGTAGGAGTCTGTGGGATTCTGTAAGGTTCCGGAGGGTTCTGCAGGGTTCCGTAGGGACCCGTAGAGTTCCGTAGTGGCTGGTAAAGTTCCGTAGGGCCCTGTGGGGTTCTGTATGGACCTGTAGGGTTCCGTAGGGGCCTGCAGGGTTCCGTAAGTGCCCGCAGGTGTCTGTAGGGTTCCGTAGGGGTCTGTAGGGTTCCGTAGGCACCTGCAGTGTTCTGTAGGAGCCCATAGGGTTTTAGTGAGGTTCCGTTGTGTTGCTAAGGGTCTTGTAGAGTGCTGTCGGGTCCTGGAGTATTCTGTAGGGTTCCAGAGGGGCTGGTAGGGTTCCGTCGAAATCTGAAGGGTTCCCTAGGGGCCCGTAGAGTCCCGTAGATTTCCGTAGGGGCCTGTAGGGTTGTGTAAGTGCCCGCAGGGGTTGGTAGGAGCTTGTAGGGTGCCATATGTTTCCGGAGGGTTGTGTAGGGTTCCGTAGGGGCCTGTGGTGTTCCCTAGGGGCCTGTAGAGTCTCGTACAGTTCCGTAGGGTCCTGTAGGTTTCCATAAGCGCCCGCAGAGGTCTGAAGGGGCCCGTACTGTTCCGTAAGGATCCATAGGGTTCCGTAGAGCTTCGTAGGTTCCCTAGAGGCCTCTGGAGTACCGCAGGAGCCAGGAGTGTTCCGTAGGGTCCTCTAGGGTTGAGTAAGTGCCCGCAGGAGTCTGTAGGAATCCGTGGGATTCTGTAAGGTTCTGGAGGGTTCTGCAGGGTTCCGTAGGGGCCCGTAGAGTTCCGTAGTGGCTGGTAAAGTTCCCTAGGGCCCTGTACCGTTCCGTAACTGCCTGCAAGGGTCTTTAGGCTTCCGTAGGGGCTGGTAGGGTTCCATAAAGTTCCGTGGGTTCCTGCAGAGTTCTGCAAGTGCCCGCAAGGGCCTGTAGGGGCCCACAGTGTTTCTGCCAGGTTCCGTAGAGTTCCGTAGGGGCCGTATTTTTCTGTAGTGGCTGGTAGTATTCTGTAGGGGTCTGTAGGGTTCCGTAGGCGCCTGCAGTGTTCTGTAGGAGCCCATAGGGTTTTAGTGAGGTTCCGTTGTGTTGCTAAGGGTCTTGTAGAGTGCTGTCGGGTCCTGGAGTATTCTGTAGGGTTCCAGAGGGCCTCGTAGGGTTCCATCGAAATCTATAGGGTTCCCTAGGGGCCCATAGAGTCCCGTAGATTTCCGTAGGGACCTGTAGGGTTGTGTAAGTGCCCGCAGAAGTCTGTAGGAGTCTGTGGGATTCTGTAAGGTTCCGGAGGGTTCTGCAGGGTTCCGTAGGGACCCGTAGAGTTCCGTAGTGGCTGGTAAAGTTCCGTAGGGCCCTGTGGGGTTCTGTATGGACCTGTAGGGTTCCGTAGGGGCCTGCAGGGTTCCGTAAGTGCCCGCAGGTGTCTGTAGGGTTCCGTAGGGGTCTGTAGGGTTCCGTAGGCACCTGTAGTGTTCTGTAGGAGCCCATAGGGTTTTAGTGAGGTTCCGTTGTGTTGCTAAGGGTCTTGTAGAGTGCTGTCGGGTCCTGGAGTATTCTGTAGGGTTCCAGAGGGGCTGGTAGGGTTCCGTCGAAATCTGAAGGGTTCCCTAGGGGCCCGTAGAGTCCCGTAGATTTCCGTAGGGGCCTGTAGGGTTGTGTAAGTGCCCGCAGGGGTTGGTAGGAGCTTGTAGGGTGCCATATGTTTCCGGAGGGTTGTGTAGGGTTCCGTAGGGGCCTGTGGTGTTCCCTAGGGGCCTGTAGAGTCTCGTACAGTTCCGTAGGGTCCTGTAGGTTTCCATAAGCGCCCGCAGAGGTCTGAAGGGGCCCGTACTGTTCCGTAAGGATCCATAGGGTTCCGTAGAGCTTCGTAGGTTCCCTAGAGGCCTCTGGAGTACCGCAGGAGCCAGTAGTGTTCCGTAGGGTCCTCTAGGGTTGAGTAAGTGCCCGCAGGAGTCTGTAGGAATCCGTGGGATTCTGCAAGGTTCTGGAGGGTTCTGCAGGGTTCCGTAGGGGTCTGTAGAGTTCCGTAGTGGCTGGTAAAGTTCCCTAGGGCCCTGTACCGTTCCGTAACTGCCTGCAAGGGTCTTTAGGCTTCCGTAGGGGCTGGTAGGGTTCCATAAAGTTCCGTGGGTTCCTGCAGAGTTCTGCAAGTGCCCGCAAGGGCCTGTAGGGGCCCACAGTGTTTCTGCCAGGTTCCGTAGAGTTCCGTAGGGGCCATATTTTTCTGTAGTGGCTGGTAGTATTCTGTAGGGGTCTGTAGGGTTCCGTAGGCGCCTGCAGTGTTCTGTAGGAGCCCATAGGGTTTTAGTGAGGTTCCGTTGTGTTGCTAAGGGTCTTGTAGAGTGCTGTCGGGTCCTGGAGTATTCTGTAGGGTTCCAGAGGGCCTCGTAGGGTTCCATCGAAATCTATAGGGTTCCCTAGGGGCCCATAGAGTCCCGTAGATTTCCGTAGGGACCTGTAGGGTTGTGTAAGTGCCCGCAGAAGTCTGTAGGAGTCTGTGGGATTCTGTAAGGTTCCGGAGGGTTCTGCAGGGTTCCGTAGGGACCCGTAGAGTTCCGTAGTGGCTGGTAAAGTTCCGTAGGGCCCTGTGGGGTTCTGTATGGACCTGTAGGGTTCCGTAGGGGCCTGCAGGGTTCCGTAAGTGCCCGCAGGTGTCTGTAGGGTTCCGTAGGGGTCTGTAGGGTTCCGTAGGCACCTGCAGTGTTCTGTAGGAGCCCATAGGGTTTTAGTGAGGTTCCGTTGTGTTGCTAAGGGTCTTGTAGAGTGCTGTCGGGTCCTGGAGTATTCTGTAGGGTTCCAGAGGGGCTGGTAGGGTTCCGTCGAAATCTGAAGGGTTCCCTAGGGGCCCGTAGAGTCCCGTAGATTTCCGTAGGGGCCTGTAGGGTTGTGTAAGTGCCCGCAGGGGTTGGTAGGAGCTTGTAGGGTGCCATATGTTTCCGGAGGGTTGTGTAGGGTTCCGTAGGGGCCTGTGGTGTTCCCTAGGGGCCTGTAGAGTCTCGTACAGTTCCGTAGGGTCCTGTAGGTTTCCATAAGCGCCCGCAGAGGTCTGAAGGGGCCCGTACTGTTCCGTAAGGATCCATAGGGTTCCGTAGAGCTTCGTAGGTTCCCTAGAGGCCTCTGGAGTACCGCAGGAGCCAGGAGTGTTCCGTAGGGACCTCTAGGGTTGAGTAAGTGCCCGCAGGAGTCTGTAGGAATCCGTGGGATTCTGTAAGGTTCTGGAGGGTTCTGCAGGGTTCCGTAGGGGCCCGTAGAGTTCCGTAGTGGCTGGTAAAGTTCCCTAGGGCCCTGTACCGTTCCGTAACTGCCTGCAAGGGTCTTTAGGCTTCCGTAGGGGCTGGTAGGGTTCCATAAAGTTCCGTGGGTTCCTGCAGAGTTCTGCAAGTGCCCGCAAGGGCCTGTAGGGGCCCACAGTGTTTCTGCCAGGTTCCGTAGAGTTCCGTAGGGGCCATATTTTTCTGTAGTGGCTGGTAGTATTCTGTAGGGGTCTGTAGGGTTCCGTAGGCGCCTGCAGTGTTCTGTAGGAGCCCATAGGGTTTTAGTGAGGTTCCGTTGTGTTGCTAAGGGTCTTGTAGAGTGCTGTCGGGTCCTGGAGTATTCTGTAGGGTTCCAGAGGGCCTCGTAGGGTTCCATCGAAATCTATAGGGTTCCCTAGGGGCCCATAGAGTCCCGTAGATTTCCGTAGGGACCTGTAGGGTTGTGTAAGTGCCCGCAGAAGTCTGTAGGAGTCTGTGGGATTCTGTAAGGTTCCGGAGGGTACTGCAGGGTTCCGTAGGGACCCGTAGAGTTCTGTAGTGGCTGGTAAAGTTCCGTAGGGCCCTGTGGGGTTCTGTATGGACCTGTAGGGTTCCGTAGGGGCCTGCAGGTTTCCGTAAGTGCCCGCAGGTGTCTGTAGGGTTCCGTAGGGGTCTGTAGGGTTCCGTAGGCACCTGCAGTGTTCTGTAGGAGCCCATAGGGTTTTAGTGAGGTTCCGTTGTGTTGCTAAGGGTCTTGTAGAGTGCTGTCGGGTCCTGGAGTATTCTGTAGGGTTCCAGAGGGGCTGGTAGGGTTCCGTCGAAATCTGAAGGGTTCCCTAGGGGCCCGTAGAGTCCCGTAGATTTCCGTAGGGGCCTGTAGGGTTGTGTAAGTGCCCGCAGGGGTTGGTAGGAGCTTGTAGGGTGCCATATGTTTCCGGAGGGTTGTGTAGGGTTCCGTAGGGGCCTGTGGTGTTCCCTAGGGGCCTGTAGAGTCTCGTACAGTTCCGTAGGGTCCTGTAGGTTTCCATAAGCGCCCGCAGAGGTCTGAAGGGGCCCTTACTGTTCCGTAAGGATCCATAGGGTTCCGTAGAGCTTCGTAGGTTCCCTAGAGGCCTCTGGAGTACCGCAGGAGCCAGGAGTGTTCCGTAGGGACCTCTAGGGTTGAGTAAGTGCCCGCAGGAGTCTGTAGGAATCCGTGGGATTCTGTAAGGTTCTGGAGGGTTCTGTAGGGTTCCGTAGGGGCCCGTAGAGTTCCGTAGTGGCTGGTAAAGTTCCCTAGGGCCCTGTACCATTCCGTAACTGCCTGCAAGGGTCTTTAGGCTTCCGTAGGGGCTGGTAGGGTTCCATAAAGTTCCGTGGGTTCCTGCAGAGTTCTGCAAGTGCCCGCAAGGGCCTGTAGGGGCCCACAGTGTTTCTGCCAGGTTCCGTAGAGTTCCGTAGGGGCCATATTTTTCTGTAGTGGCTGGTAGTATTCTGTAGGGGTCTGTAGGGTTCCGTAGGCGCCTGCAGTGTTCTGTAGGAGCCCATAGGGTTTTAGTGAGGTTCCGTTGTGTTGCTAAGGGTCTTGTAGAGTGCTGTCGGGTCCTGGAGTATTCTGTAGGGTTCCAGAGGGCCTCGTAGGGTTCCATCGAAATCTATAGGGATCCCTAGGGGCCCATAGAGTCCCGTAGATTTCCGTAGGGACCTGTAGGGTTGTGTAAGTGCCCGCAGAAGTCTGTAGGAGTCTGTGGGATTCTGTAAGGTTCCGGAGGGTTCTGCAGGGTTCCGTAGGGACGCGTAGAGTTCCGTAGTGGCTGGTAAAGTTCCGTTGGGCCCTGTGGGGTTCTGTATGGACCTGTAGGGTTCCGTAGGGGCCTGCAGGTTTCCGTAAGTGCCCGCAGGTGTCTGTAGGGTTCCGTAGGGGTCTGTAGGGTTCCGTAGGCACCTGCAGTGTTCTGTAGGAGCCCATAGGGTTTTAGTGAGGTTCCGTTGTGTTGCTAAGGGTCTTGTAGAGTGCTGTCAGGTCCTGGAGTATTCTGTAGGGTTCCAGAGGGGCTGGTAGGGTTCCGTCGAAATCTGAAGGGTTCCCTAGGGGCCCGTAGAGTCCCGTAGATTTCCGTAGGGGCCTGTAGGGTTGTGTAAGTGCCCGCAGGGGTTGGTAGGAGCTTGTAGGGTGCCATATGTTTCCGGAGGGTTGTGTAGGGTTCCGTAGGGGCCTGTGGTGTTCCCTAGGGGCCTGTAGAGTCTCGTACAGTTCCGTAGGGTCCTGTAGGTTTCCATAAGCGCCCGCAGAGGTCTGAAGGGGCCCGTACTGTTCCGTAAGGATCCATAGGGTTCCGTAGAGCTTCGTAGGTTCCCTAGAGGCCTCTGGAGTACCGCAGGAGCCAGGAGTGTTCCGTAGGGTCCTCTAGGGTTGAGTAAGTGCCCGCAGGAGTCTGTAGGAATCCGTGGGATTCTGTAAGGTTCTGGAGGGTTCTGCAGGGTTCCGTAGGGGCCCGTAGAGTTCCGTAGTGGCTGGTAAAGTTCCCTAGGGCCCTGTACCATTCCGTAACTGCCTGCAAGGGTCTTTAGGCTTCCGTAGGGGCTGGTAGGGTTCCATAAAGTTCCGTGGGTTCCTGCAGAGTTCTGCAAGTGCCCGCAAGGGCCTGTAGGGGCCCACAGTGTTTCTGCCAGGTTCCGTAGAGTTCCGTAGGGGCCATATTTTTCTGTAGTGGCTGGTAGTATTCTGTAGGGGTCTGTAGGGTTCCGTAGGCGCCTGCAGTGTTCTGTAGGAGCCCATAGGGTTTTAGTGAGGTTCCGTTGTGTTGCTAAGGGTCTTGTAGAGTGCTGTCGGGTCCTGGAGTATTCTGTAGGGTTCCAGAGGGCCTCGTAGGGTTCCATCGAAATCTATAGGGATCCCTAGGGGCCCATAGAGTCCCGTAGATTTCCGTAGGGACCTGTAGGGTTGTGTAAGTGCCCGCAGAAGTCTGTAGGAGTCTGTGGGATTCTGTAAGGTTCCGGAGGGTTCTGCAGGGTTCCGTAGGGACCCGTAGAGTTCCGTAGTGGCTGGTAAAGTTCCGTTGGGCCCTGTGGGGTTCTGTATGGACCTGTAGGGTTCCGTAGGGGCCTGCAGGGTTCCGTAAGTGCCCGCAGGTGTCTGTAGGGTTCCGTAGGGGTCTGTAGGGTTCCGTAGGCACCTGTAGTGTTCTGTAGGAGCCCATAGGGTTTTAGTGAGGTTCCGTTGTGTTGCTAAGGGTCTTGTAGAGTGCTGTCGGGTCCTGGAGTATTCTGTAGGGTTCCAGAGGGGCTGGTAGGGTTCCGTCGAAATCTGAAGGGTTCCCTAGGGGCCCGTAGAGTCCCGTAGATTTCCGTAGGGGCCTGTAGGGTTGTGTAAGTGCCCGCAGGGGTTGGTAGGAGCTTGTAGGGTGCCATATGTTTCCGGAGGGTTGTGTAGGGTTCCGTAGGGGCCTGTGGTGTTCCCTAGGGGCCTGTAGAGTCTCGTACAGTTCCGTAGGGTCCTGTAGGTTTCCATAAGCGCCCGCAGAGGTCTGAAGGGGCCCGTACTGTTCCGTAAGGATCCATAGGGTTCCGTAGAGCTTCGTAGGTTCCCTAGAGGCCTCTGGAGTACCGCAGGAGCCAGGAGTGTTCCGTAGGGACCTCTAGGGTTGAGTAAGTGCCCGCAGGAGTCTGTAGGAATCCGTGGGATTCTGTAAGGTTCTGGAGGGTTCTGCAGGGTTCCGTAGGGGCCCGTAGAGTTCCGTAGTGGCTGGTAAAGTTCCCTAGGGCCCTGTACCGTTCCGTAACTGCCTGCAAGGGTCTTTAGGCTTCCGTAGGGGCTGGTAGGGTTCCATAAAGTTCCGTGGGTTCCTGCAGAGTTCTGCAAGTGCCCGCAAGGGCCTGTAGGGGCCCACAGTGTTTCTGCCAGGTTCCGTAGAGTTCCGTAGGGGCCATATTTTTCTGTAGTGGCTGGTAGTATTCTGTAGGGGTCTGTAGGGTTCCGTAGGCGCCTGCAGTGTTCTGTAGGAGCCCATAGGGTTTTAGTGAGGTTCCGTTGTGTTGCTAAGGGTCTTGTAGAGTGCTGTCGGGTCCTGGAGTATTCTGTAGGGTTCCAGAGGGCCTCGTAGGGTTCCATCGAAATCTATAGGGTTCCCTAGGGGCCCATAGAGTCCCGTAGATTTCCGTAGGGACCTGTAGGGTTGTGTAAGTGCCCGCAGAAGTCTGTAGGAGTCTGTGGGATTCTGTAAGGTTCCGGAGGGTACTGCAGGGTTCCGTAGGGACCCGTAGAGTTCTGTAGTGGCTGGTAAAGTTCCGTAGGGCCCTGTGGGGTTCTGTATGGACCTGTAGGGTTCCGTAGGGGCCTGCAGGTTTCCGTAAGTGCCCGCAGGTGTCTGTAGGGTTCCGTAGGGGTCTGTAGGGTTCCGTAGGCACCTGCAGTGTTCTGTAGGAGCCCATAGGGTTTTAGTGAGGTTCCGTTGTGTTGCTAAGGGTCTTGTAGAGTGCTGTCGGGTCCTGGAGTATTCTGTAGGGTTCCAGAGGGGCTGGTAGGGTTCCGTCGAAATCTGAAGGGTTCCCTAGGGGCCCGTAGAGTCCCGTAGATTTCCGTAGGGGCCTGTAGGGTTGTGTAAGTGCCCGCAGGGGTTGGTAGGAGCTTGTAGGGTGCCATATGTTTCCGGAGGGTTGTGTAGGGTTCCGTAGGGGCCTGTGGTGTTCCCTAGGGGCCTGTAGAGTCTCGTACAGTTCCGTAGGGTCCTGTAGGTTTCCATAAGCGCCCGCAGAGGTCTGAAGGGGCCCGTACTGTTCCGTAAGGATCCATAGGGTTCCGTAGAGCTTCGTAGGTTCCCTAGAGGCCTCTGGAGTACCGCAGGAGCCAGGAGTGTTCCGTAGGGACCTCTAGGGTTGAGTAAGTGCCCGCAGGAGTCTGTAGGAATCCGTGGGATTCTGTAAGGTTCTGGAGGGTTCTGCAGGGTTCCGTAGGGGCCCGTAGAGTTCCGTAGTGGCTGGTAAAGTTCCCTAGGGCCCTGTACCATTCCGTAACTGCCTGCAAGGGTCTTTAGGCTTCCGTAGGGGCTGGTAGGGTTCCATAAAGTTCCGTGGGTTCCTGCAGAGTTCTGCAAGTGCCCGCAAGGGCCTGTAGGGGCCCACAGTGTTTCTGCCAGGTTCCGTAGAGTTCCGTAGGGGCCATATTTTTCTGTAGTGGCTGGTAGTATTCTGTAGGGGTCTGTAGGGTTCCGTAGGCGCCTGCAGTGTTCTGTAGGAGCCCATAGGGTTTTAGTGAGGTTCCGTTGTGTTGCTAAGGGTCTTGTAGAGTGCTGTCGGGTCCTGGAGTATTCTGTAGGGTTCCAGAGGGCCTCGTAGGGTTCCATCGAAATCTATAGGGATCCCTAGGGGCCCATAGAGTCCCGTAGATTTCCGTAGGGACCTGTAGGGTTGTGTAAGTGCCCGCAGAAGTCTGTAGGAGTCTGTGGGATTCTGTAAGGTTCCGGAGGGTTCTGCAGGGTTCCGTAGGGACGCGTAGAGTTCCGTAGTGGCTGGTAAAGTTCCGTTGGGCCCTGTGGGGTTCTGTATGGACCTGTAGGGTTCCGTAGGGGCCTGCAGGTTTCCGTAAGTGCCCGCAGGTGTCTGTAGGGTTCCGTAGGGGTCTGTAGGGTTCCGTAGGCACCTGCAGTGTTCTGTAGGAGCCCATAGGGTTTTAGTGAGGTTCCGTTGTGTTGCTAAGGGTCTTGTAGAGTGCTGTCGGGTCCTGGAGTATTCTGTAGGGTTCCAGAGGGGCTGGTAGGGTTCCGTCGAAATCTGAAGGGTTCCCTAGGGGCCCGTAGAGTCCCGTAGATTTCCGTAGGGGCCTGTAGGGTTGTGTAAGTGCCCGCAGGGGTTGGTAGGAGCTTGTAGGGTGCCATATGTTTCCGGAGGGTTGTGTAGGGTTCCGTAGGGGCCTGTGGTGTTCCCTAGGGGCCTGTAGAGTCTCGTACAGTTCCGTAGGGTCCTGTAGGTTTCCATAAGCGCCCGCAGAGGTCTGAAGGGGCCCGTACTGTTCCGTAAGGATCCATAGGGTTCCGTAGAGCTTCGTAGGTTCCCTAGAGGCCTCTGGAGTACCGCAGGAGCCAGGAGTGTTCCGTAGGGACCTCTAGGGTTGAGTAAGTGCCCGCAGGAGTCTGTAGGAATCCGTGGGATTCTGTAAGGTTCTGGAGGGTTCTGCAGGGTTCCGTAGGGGCCCGTAGAGTTCCGTAGTGGCTGGTAAAGTTCCCTAGGGCCCTGTACCATTCCGTAACTGCCTGCAAGGGTCTTTAGGCTTCCGTAGGGGCTGGTAGGGTTCCATAAAGTTCCGTGGGTTCCTGCAGAGTTCTGCAAGTGCCCGCAAGGGCCTGTAGGGGCCCACAGTGTTTCTGCCAGGTTCCGTAGAGTTCCGTAGGGGCCATATTTTTCTGTAGTGGCTGGTAGTATTCTGTAGGGGTCTGTAGGGTTCCGTAGGCGCCTGCAGTGTTCTGTAGGAGCCCATAGGGTTTTAGTGAGGTTCCGTTGTGTTGCTAAGGGTCTTGTAGAGTGCTGTCGGGTCCTGGAGTATTCTGTAGGGTTCCAGAGGGCCTCGTAGGGTTCCATCGAAATCTATAGGGATCCCTAGGGGCCCATAGAGTCCCGTAGATTTCCGTAGGGACCTGTAGGGTTGTGTAAGTGCCCGCAGAAGTCTGTAGGAGTCTGTGGGATTCTGTAAGGTTCCGGAGGGTTCTGCAGGGTTCCGTAGGGACCCGTAGAGTTCCGTAGTGGCTGGTAAAGTTCCGTAGGGCCCTGTGGGGTTCTGTATGGACCTGTAGGGTTCCGTAGGGGCCTGCAGGGTTCCGTAAGTGCCCGCAGGTGTCTGTAGGGTTCCGTAGGGGTCTGTAGGGTTCCGTAGGCACCTGTAGTGTTCTGTAGGAGCCCATAGGGTTTTAGTGAGGTTCCGTTGTGTTGCTAAGGGTCTTGTAGAGTGCTGTCGGGTCCTGGAGTATTCTGTAGGGTTCCAGAGGGGCTGGTAGGGTTCCGTCGAAATCTGAAGGGTTCCCTAGGGGCCCGTAGAGTCCCGTAGATTTCCGTAGGGGCCTGTAGGGTTGTGTAAGTGCCCGCAGGGGTTGGTAGGAGCTTGTAGGGTGCCATATGTTTCCGGAGGGTTGTGTAGGGTTCCGTAGGGGCCTGTGGTGTTCCCTAGGGGCCTGTAGAGTCTCGTACAGTTCCGTAGGGTCCTGTAGGTTTCCATAAGCGCCCGCAGAGGTCTGAAGGGGCCCGTACTGTTCCGTAAGGATCCATAGGGTTCCGTAGAGCTTCGTAGGTTCCCTAGAGGCCTCTGGAGTACCGCAGGAGCCAGTAGTGTTCCGTAGGGTCCTCTAGGGTTGAGTAAGTGCCCGCAGGAGTCTGTAGGAATCCGTGGGATTCTGTAAGGTTCTGGAGGGTTCTGCAGGGTTCCGTAGGGGCCCGTAGAGTTCCATAGTGGCTGGTAAAGTTCCCTAGGGCCCTGTACCGTTCTGTAACTGCCTGCAAGGGTCTTTAGGCTTCCGTAGGGGCTGGTAGGGTTCCATAAAGTTCCGTGGGTTCCTGCAGAGTTCTGCAAGTGCCCGCAAGGGCCTGTAGGGGCCCACAGTGTTTCTGCCAGGTTCCGTAGAGTTCCGTAGGGGCCATATTTTTCTGTAGTGGCTGGTAGTATTCTGTAGGGGTCTGTAGGGTTCCGTAGGCGCCTGCAGTGTTCTGTAGGAGCCCATAGGGTTTTAGTGAGGTTCCGTTGTGTTGCTAAGGGTCTTGTAGAGTGCTGTCGGGTCCTGGAGTATTCTGTAGGGTTCCAGAGGGCCTCGTAGGGTTCCATCGAAATCTATAGGGTTCCCTAGGGGCCCATAGAGTCCCGTAGATTTCCGTAGGGACCTGTAGGGTTGTGTAAGTGCCCGCAGAAGTCTGTAGGAGTCTGTGGGATTCTGTAAGGTTCCGGAGGGTTCTGCAGGGTTCCGTAGGGACCCGTAGAGTTCCGTAGTGGCTGGTAAAGTTCCGTAGGGCCCTGTGGGGTTCTGTATGGACCTGTAGGGTTCCGTAGGGGCCTGCAGGGTTCCGTAAGTGCCCGCAGGTGTCTGTAGGGTTCCGTAGGGGTCTGTAGGGTTCCGTAGGCACCTGCAGTGTTCTGTAGGAGCCCATAGGGTTTTAGTGAGGTTCCGTTGTGTTGCTAAGGGTCTTGTAGAGTGCTGTCGGGTCCTGGAGTATTCTGTAGGGTTCCAGAGGGGCTGGTAGGGTTCCGTCGAAATCTGAAGGGTTCCCTAGGGGCCCGTAGAGTCCCGTAGATTTCCATAGGGGCCTGTAGGGTTGTGTAAGTGCCCGCAGGGGTTGGTAGGAGCTTGTAGGGTGCCATATGTTTCCGGAGGGTTGTGTAGGGTTCCGTAGGGGCCTGTGGTGTTCCCTAGGGGCCTGTAGAGTCTCGTACAGTTCCGTAGGGTCCTGTAGGTTTCCATAAGCGCCCGCAGAGGTCTGAAGGGGCCCGTACTGTTCCGTAAGGATCCATAGGGTTCCGTAGAGCTTCGTAGGTTCCCTAGAGGCCTCTGGAGTACCGCAGGAGCCAGGAGTGTTCCGTAGGGACCTCTAGGGTTGAGTAAGTGCCCGCAGGAGTCTGTAGGAATCCGTGGGATTCTGTAAGGTTCTGGAGGGTTCTGCAGGGTTCCGTAGGGGCCCGTAGAGTTCCGTAGTGGCTGGTAAAGTTCCCTAGGGCCCTGTACCGTTCCGTAACTGCCTGCAAGGGTCTTTAGGCTTCCGTAGGGGCTGGTAGGGTTCCATAAAGTTCCGTGGGTTCCTGCAGAGTTCTGCAAGTGCCCGCAAGGGCCTGTAGGGGCCCACAGTGTTTCTGCCAGGTTCCGTAGAGTTCCGTAGGGGCCATATTTTTCTGTAGTGGCTGGTAGTATTCTGTAGGGGTCTGTAGGGTTCCGTAGGCGCCTGCAGTGTTCTGTAGGAGCCCATAGGGTTTTAGTGAGGTTCCGTTGTGTTGCTAAGGGTCTTGTAGAGTGCTGTCGGGTCCTGGAGTATTCTGTAGGGTTCCAGAGGGCCTCGTAGGGTTCCATCGAAATCTATAGGGTTCCCTAGGGGCCCATAGAGTCCCGTAGATTTCCGTAGGGACCTGTAGGGTTGTGTAAGTGCCCGCAGAAGTCTGTAGGAGTCTGTGGGATTCTGTAAGGTTCCGGAGGGTTCTGCAGGGTTCCGTAGGGACCCGTAGAGTTCCGTAGTGGCTGGTAAAGTTCCGTAGGGCCCTGTGGGGTTCTGTATGGACCTGTAGGGTTCCGTAGGGGCCTGCAGGGTTCCGTAAGTGCCCGCAGGTGTCTGTAGGGTTCCGTAGGGGTCTGTAGGGTTCCGTAGGCACCTGCAGTGTTCTGTAGGAGCCCATAGGGTTTTAGTGAGGTTCCGTTGTGTTGCTAAGGGTCTTGTAGAGTGCTGTCGGGTCCTGGAGTATTCTGTAGGGTTCCAGAGGGGCTGGTAGGGTTCCGTCGAAATCTGAAGGGTTCCCTAGGGGCCCGTAGAGTCCCGTAGATTTCCGTAGGGGCCTGTAGGGTTGTGTAAGTGCCCGCAGGGGTTGGTAGGAGCTTGTAGGGTGCCATATGTTTCCGGAGGGTTGTGTAGGGTTCCGTAGGGGCCTGTGGTGTTCCCTAGGGGCCTGTAGAGTCTCGTACAGTTCCGTAGGGTCCTGTAGGTTTCCATAAGCGCCCGCAGAGGTCTGAAGGGGCCCGTACTGTTCCGTAAGGATCCATAGGGTTCCGTAGAGCTTCGTAGGTTCCCTAGAGGCCTCTGGAGTACCGCAGGAGCCAGGAGTGTTCCGTAGGGACCTCTAGGGTTGAGTAAGTGCCCGCAGGAGTCTGTAGGAATCCGTGGGATTCTGTAAGGTTCTGGAGGGTTCTGCAGGGTTCCGTAGGGGCCCGTAGAGTTCCGTAGTGGCTGGTAAAGTTCCCTAGGGCCCTGTACCGTTCCGTAACTGCCTGCAAGGGTCTTTAGGCTTCCGTAGGGGCTGGTAGGGTTCCATAAAGTTCCGTGGGTTCCTGCAGAGTTCTGCAAGTGCCCGCAAGGGCCTGTAGGGGCCCACAGTGTTTCTGCCAGGTTCCGTAGAGTTCCGTAGGGGCCATATTTTTCTGTAGTGGCTGGTAGTATTCTGTAGGGGTCTGTAGGGTTCCGTAGGCGCCTGCAGTGTTCTGTAGGAGCCCATAGGGTTTTAGTGAGGTTCCGTTGTGTTGCTAAGGGTCTTGTAGAGTGCTGTCGGGTCCTGGAGTATTCTGTAGGGTTCCAGAGGGCCTCGTAGGGTTCCATCGAAATCTATAGGGATCCCTAGGGGCCCATAGAGTCCCGTAGATTTCCGTAGGGACCTGTAGGGTTGTGTAAGTGCCCGCAGAAGTCTGTAGGAGTCTGTGGGATTCTGTAAGGTTCCGGAGGGTTCTGCAGGGTTCCATAGGGACGCGTAGAGTTCCGTAGTGGCTGGTAAAGTTCCGTAGGGCCCTGTGGGGTTCTGTATGGACCTGTAGGGTTCCGTAGGGGCCTGCAGGGTTCCGTAAGTGCCCGCAGGTGTCTGTAGGGTTCCGTAGGGGTCTGTAGGGTTCCGTAGGCACCTGCAGTGTTCTGTAGGAGCCCATAGGGTTTTAGTGAGGTTCCGTTGTGTTGCTAAGGGTCTTGTAGAGTGCTGTCGGGTCCTGGAGTATTCTGTAGGGTTCCAGAGGGGCTGGTAGGGTTCCGTCGAAATCTGAAGGGTTCCCTAGGGGCCCGTAGAGTCCCGTAGATTTCCGTAGGGGCCTGTAGGGTTGTGTAAGTGCCCGCAGGGGTTGGTAGGAGCTTGTAGGGTGCCATATGTTTCCGGAGGGTTGTGTAGGGTTCCGTAGGGGCCTGTGGTGTTCCCTAGGGGCCTGTAGAGTCTCGTACAGTTCCGTAGGGTCCTGTAGGTTTCCATAAGCGCCCGCAGAGGTCTGAAGGGGCCCGTACTGTTCCGTAAGGATCCATAGGGTTCCGTAGAGCTTCGTAGGTTCCCTAGAGGCCTCTGGAGTACCGCAGGAGCCAGTAGTGCTCCGTAGGGTCCTCTAGGGTTGAGTAAGTGCCCGCAGGAGTCTGTAGGAATCCGTGGGATTCTGTAAGGTTCTGGAGGGTTCTGCAGGGTTCCGTAGGGGCCCGTAGAGTTCCATAGTGGCTGGTAAAGTTCCCTAGGGCCCTGTACCGTTCTGTAACTGCCTGCAAGGGTCTTTAGGCTTCCGTAGGGGCTGGTAGGGTTCCATAAAGTTCCGTGGGTTCCTGCAGAGTTCTGCAAGTGCCCACAAGGGCCTGTAGGGGCCCACAGTGTTTCTGCCAGGTTCCGTAGAGTTCCGTAGGGGCCATATTTTTCTGTAGTGGCTGGTAGTATTCTGTAGGGGTCTGTAGGGTTCCGTAGGCGCCTGCAGTGTTCTGTAGGAGCCCATAGGGTTTTAGTGAGGTTCCGTTGTGTTGCTAAGGGTCTTGTAGAGTGCTGTCGGGTCCTGGAGTATTCTGTAGGGTTCCAGAGGGCCTCGTAGGGTTCCATCGAAATCTATAGGGATCCCTAGGGGCCCATAGAGTCCCATAGATTTCCGTAGGGACCTGTAGGGTTGTGTAAGTGCCCGCAGAAGTCTGTAGGAGTCTGTGGGATTCTGTAAGGTTCCGGAGGGTTCTGCAGGGTTCCGTAGGGACCCGTAGAGTTCCGTAGTGGCTGGTAAAGTTCCGTAGGGCCCTGTGGGGTTCTGTATGGACCTGTAGGGTTCCGTAGGGGCCTGCAGGTTTCCGTAAGTGCCCGCAGGTGTCTGTAGGGTTCCGTAGGGGTCTGTAGGGTTCCGTAGGCACCTGCAGTGTTCTGTAGGAGCCCATAGGGTTTTAGTGAGGTTCCGTTGTGTTGCTAAGGGTCTTGTAGAGTGCTGTCGGGTCCTGGAGTATTCTGTAGGGTTCCAGAGGGGCTGGTAGGGTTCCGTCGAAATCTGAAGGGTTCCCTAGGGGCCCGTAGAGTCCCGTAGATTTCCGTAGGGGCCTGTAGGGTTGTGTAAGTGCCCGCAGGGGTTGGTAGGAGCTTGTAGGGTGCCATATGTTTCCGGAGGGTTGTGTAGGGTTCCGTAGGGGCCTGTGGTGTTCCCTAGGGGCCTGTAGAGTCTCGTACAGTTCCGTAGGGTCCTGTAGGTTTCCATAAGCGCCCGCAGAGGTCTGAAGGGGCCCGTACTGTTCCGTAAGGATCCATAGGGTTCCGTAGAGCTTCGTAGGTTCCCTAGAGGCCTCTGGAGTACCGCAGGAGCCAGTAGTGTTCCGTAGGGTCCTCTAGGGTTGAGTAAGTGCCCGCAGGAGTCTGTAGGAATCCGTGGGATTCTGTAAGGTTCTGGAGGGTTCTGCAGGGTTCCGTAGGGGCCCGTAGAGTTCCATAGTGGCTGGTAAAGTTCCCTAGGGCCCTGTACCGTTCTGTAACTGCCTGCAAGGGTCTTTAGGCTTCCGTAGGGGCTGGTAGGGTTCCATAAAGTTCCGTGGGTTCCTGCAGAGTTCTGCAAGTGCCCGCAAGGGCCTGTAGGGGCCCACAGTGTTTCTGCCAGGTTCCGTAGAGTTCCGTAGGGGCCATATTTTTCTGTAGTGGCTGGTAGTATTCTGTAGGGGTCTGTAGGGTTCCGTAGGCGCCTGCAGTGTTCTGTAGGAGCCCATAGGGTTTTAGTGAGGTTCCGTTGTGTTGCTAAGGGTCTTGTAGAGTGCTGTCGGGTCCTGGAGTATTCTGTAGGGTTCCAGAGGGCCTCGTAGGGTTCCATCGAAATCTATAGGGTTCCCTAGGGGCCCATAGAGTCCCGTAGATTTCCGTAGGGACCTGTAGGGTTGTGTAAGTGCCCGCAGAAGTCTGTAGGAGGCTGTGGGATTCTGTAAGGTTCCGGAGGGTTCTGCAGGGTTCCGTAGGGACCCGTAGAGTTCCGTAGTGGCTGGTAAAGTTCCGTAGGGCCCTGTGGGGTTCTGTATGGACCTGTAGGGTTCCGTAGGGGCCTGCAGGGTTCCGTAAGTGCCCGCAGGTGTCTGTAGGGTTCCGTAGGGGTCTGTAGGGTTCCGTAGGCACCTGCAGTGTTCTGTAGGAGCCCATAGGGTTTTAGTGAGGTTCCGTTGTGTTGCTAAGGGTCTTGTAGAGTGCTGTCGGGTCCTGGAGTATTCTGTAGGGTTCCAGAGGGGCTGGTAGGGTTCCGTCGAAATCTGAAGGGTTCCCTAGGGGCCCGTAGAGTCCCGTAGATTTCCGTAGGGGCCTGTAGGGTTGTGTAAGTGCCCGCAGGGGTTGGTAGGAGCTTGTAGGGTGCCATATGTTTCCGGAGGGTTGTGTAGGGTTCCGTAGGGGCCTGTGGTGTTCCCTAGGGGCCTGTAGAGTCTCGTACAGTTCCGTAGGGTCCTGTAGGTTTCCATAAGCGCCCGCAGAGGTCTGAAGGGGCCCGTACTGTTCCGTAAGGATCCATAGGGTTCCGTAGAGCTTCGTAGGTTCCCTAGAGGCCTCTGGAGTACCGCAGGAGCCAGGAGTGTTCCGTAGGGACCTCTAGGGTTGAGTAAGTGCCCGCAGGAGTCTGTAGGAATCCGTGGGATTCTGTAAGGTTCTGGAGGGTTCTGCAGGGTTCCGTAGGGGCCCGTAGAGTTCCGTAGTGGCTGGTAAAGTTCCCTAGGGCCCTGTACCGTTCCGTAACTGCCTGCAAGGGTCTTTAGGCTTCCGTAGGGGCTGGTAGGGTTCCATAAAGTTCCGTGGGTTCCTGCAGAGTTCTGCAAGTGCCCGCAAGGGCCTGTAGGGGCCCACAGTGTTTCTGCCAGGTTCCGTAGAGTTCCGTAGGGGCCATATTTTTCTGTAGTGGCTGGTAGTATTCTGTAGGGGTCTGTAGGGTTCCGTAGGCGCCTGCAGTGTTCTGTAGGAGCCCATAGGGTTTTAGTGAGGTTCCGTTGTGTTGCTAAGGGTCTTGTAGAGTGCTGTCGGGTCCTGGAGTATTCTGTAGGGTTCCAGAGGGCCTCGTAGGGTTCCATCGAAATCTATAGGGATCCCTAGGGGCCCATAGAGTCCCGTAGATTTCCGTAGGGACCTGTAGGGTTGTGTAAGTGCCCGCAGAAGTCTGTAGGAGTCTGTGGGATTCTGTAAGGTTCCGGAGGGTTCTGCAGGGTTCCATAGGGACGCGTAGAGTTCCGTAGTGGCTGGTAAAGTTCCGTAGGGCCCTGTGGGGTTCTGTATGGACCTGTAGGGTTCCGTAGGGGCCTGCAGGGTTCCGTAAGTGCCCGCAGGTGTCTGTAGGGTTCCGTAGGGGTCTGTAGGGTTCCGTAGGCACCTGCAGTGTTCTGTAGGAGCCCATAGGGTTTTAGTGAGGTTCCGTTGTGTTGCTAAGGGTCTTGTAGAGTGCTGTCGGGTCCTGGAGTATTCTGTAGGGTTCCAGAGGGGCTGGTAGGGTTCCGTCGAAATCTGAAGGGTTCCCTAGGGGCCCGTAGAGTCCCGTAGATTTCCGTAGGGGCCTGTAGGGTTGTGTAAGTGCCCGCAGGGGTTGGTAGGAGCTTGTAGGGTGCCATATGTTTCCGGAGGGTTGTGTAGGGTTCCGTAGGGGCCTGTGGTGTTCCCTAGGGGCCTGTAGAGTCTCGTACAGTTCCGTAGGGTCCTGTAGGTTTCCATAAGCGCCCGCAGAGGTCTGAAGGGGCCCGTACTGTTCCGTAAGGATCCATAGGGTTCCGTAGAGCTTCGTAGGTTCCCTAGAGGCCTCTGGAGTACCGCAGGAGCCAGTAGTGTTCCGTAGGGTCCTCTAGGGTTGAGTAAGTGCCCGCAGGAGTCTGTAGGAATCCGTGGGATTCTGTAAGGTTCTGGAGGGTTCTGCAGGGTTCCGTAGGGGCCCGTAGAGTTCCATAGTGGCTGGTAAAGTTCCCTAGGGCCCTGTACCGTTCTGTAACTGCCTGCAAGGGTCTTTAGGCTTCCGTAGGGGCTGGTAGGGTTCCATAAAGTTCCGTGGGTTCCTGCAGAGTTCTGCAAGTGCCCACAAGGGCCTGTAGGGGCCCACAGTGTTTCTGCCAGGTTCCGTAGAGTTCCGTAGGGGCCATATTTTTCTGTAGTGGCTGGTAGTATTCTGTAGGGGTCTGTAGGGTTCCGTAGGCGCCTGCAGTGTTCTGTAGGAGCCCATAGGGTTTTAGTGAGGTTCCGTTGTGTTGCTAAGGGTCTTGTAGAGTGCTGTCGGGTCCTGGAGTATTCTGTAGGGTTCCAGAGGGCCTCGTAGGGTTCCATCGAAATCTATAGGGATCCCTAGGGGCCCATAGAGTCCCATAGATTTCCGTAGGGACCTGTAGGGTTGTGTAAGTGCCCGCAGAAGTCGGTAGGAGTCTGTGGGATTCTGTAAGGTTCCGGAGGGTTCTGCAGGGTTCCGTAGGGACCCGTAGAGTTCCGTAGTGGCTGGTAAAGTTCCGTAGGGCCCTGTGGGGTTCTGTATGGACCTGTAGGGTTCCGTAGGGGCCTGCAGGTTTCCGTAAGTGCCCGCAGGTGTCTGTAGGGTTCCGTAGGGGTCTGTAGGGTTCCGTAGGCACCTGCAGTGTTCTGTAGGAGCCCATAGGGTTTTAGTGAGGTTCCGTTGTGTTGCTAAGGGTCTTGTAGAGTGCTGTCGGGTCCTGGAGTATTCTGTAGGGTTCCAGAGGGGCTGGTAGGGTTCCGTCGAAATCTGAAGGGTTCCCTAGGGGCCCGTAGAGTCCCGTAGATTTCCGTAGGGGCCTGTAGGGTTGTGTAAGTGCCCGCAGGGGTTGGTAGGAGCTTGTAGGGTGCCATATGTTTCCGGAGGGTTGTGTAGGGTTCCGTAGGGGCCTGTGGTGTTCCCTAGGGGCCTGTAGAGTCTCGTACAGTTCCGTAGGGTCCTGTAGGTTTCCATAAGCGCCCGCAGAGGTCTGAAGGGGCCCGTACTGTTCCGTAAGGATCCATAGGGTTCCGTAGAGCTTCGTAGGTTCCCTAGAGGCCTCTGGAGTACCGCAGGAGCCAGGAGTGTTCCGTAGGGTCCTCTAGGGTTGAGTAAGTGCCCGCAGGAGTCTGTAGGAATCCGTGGGATTCTGTAAGGTTCTGGAGGGTTCTGCAGGGTTCCGTAGGGGCCCGTAGAGTTCCGTAGTGGCTGGTAAAGTTCCCTAGGGCCCTGTACCGTTCCGTAACTGCCTGCAAGGGTCTTTAGGCTTCCGTAGGGGCTGGTAGGGTTCCATAAAGTTCCGTGGGTTCCTGCAGAGTTCTGCAAGTGCCCGCAAGGGCCTGTAGGGGCCCACAGTGTTTCTGCCAGGTTCCGTAGAGTTCCGTAGGGGCCATATTTTTCTGTAGTGGCTGGTAGTATTCTGTAGGGGTCTGTAGGGTTCCGTAGGCGCCTGCAGTGTTCTGTAGGAGCCCATAGGGTTTTAGTGAGGTTCCGTTGTGTTGCTAAGGGTCTTGTAGAGTGCTGTCGGGTCCTGGAGTATTCTGTAGGGTTCCAGAGGGCCTCGTAGGGTTCCATCGAAATCTATAGGGATCCCTAGGGGCCCATAGAGTCCCGTAGATTTCCGTAGGGACCTGTAGGGTTGTGTAAGTGCCCGCAGAAGTCTGTAGGAGTCTGTGGGATTCTGTAAGGTTCCGGAGGGTTCTGCAGGGTTCCGTAGGGACGCGTAGAGTTCCGTAGTGGCTGGTAAAGTTCCGTAGGGCCCTGTGGGGTTCTGTATGGACCTGTAGGGTTCCGTAGGGGCCTGCAGGGTTCCGTAAGTGCCCGCAGGTGTCTGTAGGGTTCCGTAGGGGTCTGTAGGGTTCCGTAGGCACCTGTAGTGTTCTGTAGGAGCCCATAGGGTTTTAGTGAGGTTCCGTTGTGTTGCTAAGGGTCTTGTAGAGTGCTGTCGGGTCCTGGAGTATTCTGTAGGGTTCCAGAGGGGCTGGTAGGGTTCCGTCGAAATCTGAAGGGTTCCCTAGGGGCCCGTAGAGTCCCGTAGATTTCCGTAGGGGCCTGTAGGGTTGTGTAAGTGCCCGCAGGGGTTGGTAGGAGCTTGTAGGGTGCCATATGTTTCCGGAGGGTTGTGTAGGGTTCCGTAGGGGCCTGTGGTGTTCCCTAGGGGCCTGTAGAGTCTCGTACAGTTCCGTAGGGTCCTGTAGGTTTCCATAAGCGCCCGCAGAGGTCTGAAGGGGCCCGTACTGTTCCGTAAGGATCCATAGGATTCCGTAGAGCTTCGTAGGTTCCCTAGAGGCCTCTGGAGTACCGCAGGAGCCAGGAGTGTTCCGTAGGGTCCTCTAGGGTTGAGTAAGTGCCCGCAGGAGTCTGTAGGAATCCGTGGGATTCTGCAAGGTTCTGGAGGGTTCTGCAGGGTTCCGTAGGGGCCCGTAGAGTTCCGTAGTGGCTGGTAAAGTTCCCTAGGGCCCTGTACCGTTCCGTAACTGCCTGCAAGGGTCTTTAGGCTTCCGTAGGGGCTGGTAGGGTTCCATAAAGTTCCGTGGGTTCCTGCAGAGTTCTGCAAGTGCCCGCAAGGGCCTGTAGGGGCCCACAGTGTTTCTGCCAGGTTCCGTAGAGTTCCGTAGGGGCCATATTTTTCTGTAGTGGCTGGTAGTATTCTGTAGGGGTCTGTAGGGTTCCGTAGGCGCCTGCAGTGTTCTGTAGGAGCCCATAGGGTTTTAGTGAGGTTCCGTTGTGTTGCTAAGGGTCTTGTAGAGTGCTGTCGGGTCCTGGAGTATTCTGTAGGGTTCCAGAGGGCCTCGTAGGGTTCCATCGAAATCTATAGGGTTCCCTAGGGGCCCATAGAGTCCCGTAGATTTCCGTAGGGACCTGTAGGGTTGTGTAAGTGCCCGCAGAAGTCTGTAGGAGTCTGTGGGATTCTGTAAGGTTCCGGAGGGTTCTGCAGGGTTCCGTAGGGACCCGTAGAGTTCCGTAGTGGCTGGTAAAGTTCCGTAGGGCCCTGTGGGGTTCTGTATGGACCTGTAGGGTTCCGTAGGGGCCTGCAGGGTTCCGTAAGTGCCCGCAGGTGTCTGTAGGGTTCCGTAGGGGTCTGTAGGGTTCCGTAGGCACCTGTAGTGTTCTGTAGGAGCCCATAGGGTTTTAGTGAGGTTCCGTTGTGTTGCTAAGGGTCTTGTAGAGTGCTGTCGGGTCCTGGAGTATTCTGTAGGGTTCCAGAGGGGCTGGTAGGGTTCCGTCGAAATCTGAAGGGTTCCCTAGGGGCCCGTAGAGTCCCGTAGATTTCCGTAGGGACCTGTAGGGTTGTGTAAGTGCCCGCAGGGGTTGGTAGGAGCTTGTAGGGTGCCATATGTTTCCGGAGGGTTGTGTAGGGTTCCGTAGGGGCCTGTGGTGTTCCCTAGGGGCCTGTAGAGTCTCGTACAGTTCCGTAGGGTCCTGTAGGTTTCCATAAGCGCCCGCAGAGGTCTGAAGGGGCCCGTACTGTTCCGTAAGGATCCATAGGATTCCGTAGAGCTTCGTAGGTTCCCTAGAGGCCTCTGGAGTACCGCAGGAGCCAGGAGTGTTCCGTAGGGTCCTCTAGGGTTGAGTAAGTGCCCGCAGGAGTCTGTAGGAATCCGTGGGATTCTGTAAGGTTCTGGAGGGTTCTGCAGGGTTCCGTAGGGGCCCGTAGAGTTCCGTAGTGGCTGGTAAAGTTCCCTAGGGCCCTGTACCGTTCCGTAACTGCCTGCAAGGGTCTTTAGGCTTCCGTAGGGGCTGGTAGGGTTCCATAAAGTTCCGTGGGTTCCTGCAGAGTTCTGCAAGTGCCCACAAGGGCCTGTAGGGGCCCACAGTGTTTCTGCCAGGTTCCGTAGAGTTCCGTAGGGGCCATATTTTTCTGTAGTGGCTGGTAGTATTCTGTAGGGGTCTGTAGGGTTCCGTAGGCGCCTGCAGTGTTCTGTAGGAGCCCATAGGGTTTTAGTGAGGTTCCGTTGTGTTGCTAAGGGTCTTGTAGAGTGCTGTCGGGTCCTGGAGTATTCTGTAGGGTTCCAGAGGGCCTCGTAGGGTTCCATCGAAATCTATAGGGTTCCCTAGGGGCCCATAGAGTCCCGTAGATTTCCGTAGGGACCTGTAGGGTTGTGTAAGTGCCCGCAGAAGTCTGTAGGAGTCTGTGGGATTCTGTAAGGTTCCGGAGGGTTCTGCGGGGTTCCGTAGGGACCCGTAGAGTTCCGTAGTGGCTGGTAAAGTTCCGTAGGGCCCTGTGGGGTTCTGTATGGACCTGTAGGGTTCCGTAGGGGCCTGCAGGGTTCCGTAAGTGCCCGCAGGTGTCTGTAGGGTTCCGTAGGGGTCTGTAGGGTTCCGTAGGCACCTGCAGTGTTCTGTAGGAGCCCATAGGGTTTTAGTGAGGTTCCGTTGTGTTGCTAAGGGTCTTGTAGAGTGCTGTCGGGTCCTGGAGTATTCTGTAGGGTTCCAGAGGGGCTGGTAGGGTTCCGTCGAAATCTGAAGGGTTCCCTAGGGGCCCGTAGAGTCCCGTAGATTTCCGTAGGGGCCTGTAGGGTTGTGTAAGTGCCCGCAGGGGTTGGTAGGAGCTTGTAGGGTGCCATATGTTTCCGGAGGGTTGTGTAGGGTTCCGTAGGGGCCTGTGGTGTTCCCTAGGGGCCTGTAGAGTCTCGTACAGTTCCGTAGGGTCCTGTAGGTTTCCATAAGCGCCCGCAGAGGTCTGAAGGGGCCCGTACTGTTCCGTAAGGATCCATAGGATTCCGTAGAGCTTCGTAGGTTCCCTAGAGGCCTCTGGAGTACCGCAGGAGCCAGGAGTGTTCCGTAGGGTCCTCTAGGGTTGAGTAAGTGCCCGCAGGAGTCTGTAGGAATCCGTGGGATTCTGTAAGGTTCTGGAGGGTTCTGCAGGGTTCCGTAGGGGCCCGTAGAGTTCCGTAGTGGCTGGTAAAGTTCCCTAGGGCCCTGTACCGTTCCGTAACTGCCTGCAAGGGTCTTTAGGCTTCCGTAGGGGCTGGTAGGGTTCCATAAAGTTCCGTGGGTTCCTGCAGAGTTCTGCAAGTGCCCGCAAGGGCCTGTAGGGGCCCACAGTGTTTCTGCCAGGTTCCGTAGAGTTCCGTAGGGGCCATATTTTTCTGTAGTGGCTGGTAGTATTCTGTAGGGGTCTGTAGGGTTCCGTAGGCGCCTGCAGTGTTCTGTAGGAGCCCATAGGGTTTTAGTGAGGTTCCGTTGTGTTGCTAAGGGTCTTGTAGAGTGCTGTCGGGTCCTGGAGTATTCTGTAGGGTTCCAGAGGGCCTCGTAGGGTTCCATCGAAATCTATAGGGTTCCCTAGGGGCCCATAGAGTCCCGTAGATTTCCGTAGGGACCTGTAGGGTTGTGTAAGTGCCCGCAGAAGTCTGTAGGAGTCTGTGGGATTCTGTAAGGTTCCGGAGGGTTCTGCGGGGTTCCGTAGGGACCCGTAGAGTTCCGTAGTGGCTGGTAAAGTTCCGTAGGGCCCTGTGGGGTTCTGTATGGACCTGTAGGGTTCCGTAGGGGCCTGCAGGGTTCCGTAAGTGCCCGCAGGTGTCTGTAGGGTTCCGTAGGGGTCTGTAGGGTTCCGTAGGCACCTGCAGTGTTCTGTAGGAGCCCATAGGGTTTTAGTGAGGTTCCGTTGTGTTGCTAAGGGTCTTGTAGAGTGCTGTCGGGTCCTGGAGTATTCTGTAGGGTTCCAGAGGGGCTGGTAGGGTTCCGTCGAAATCTGAAGGGTTCCCTAGGGGCCCGTAGAGTCCCGTAGATTTCCGTAGGGGCCTGTAGGGTTGTGTAAGTGCCCGCAGGGGTTGGTAGGAGCTTGTAGGGTGCCATATGTTTCCGGAGGGTTGTGTAGGGTTCCGTAGGGGCCTGTGGTGTTCCCTAGGGGCCTGTAGAGTCTCGTACAGTTCCGTAGGGTCCTGTAGGTTTCCATAAGCGCCCGCAGAGGTCTGAAGGGGCCCGTACTGTTCCGTAAGGATCCATAGGGTTCCGTAGAGCTTCGTAGGTTCCCTAGAGGCCTCTGGAGTACCACAGGAGCCAGTAGTGTTCCGTAGGGTCCTCTAGGGTTGAGTAAGTGCCCGCAGGAGTCTGTAGGAATCCGTGGGATTCTCTAAGGTTCTGGAGGGTTCTGCAGGGTTCCGTAGGGGCCCGTAGAGTTCCATAGTGGCTGGTAAAGTTCCCTAGGGCCCTGTACCGTTCCGTAACTGCCTGCAAGGGTCTTTAGGCTTCCGTAGGGGCTGGTAGGGTTCCATAAAGTTCCGTGGGTTCCTGCAGAGTTCTGCAAGTGCCCGCAAGGGCCTGTAGGGGCCCACAGTGTTTCTGCCAGGTTCTGTAGAGTTCCGTAGGGGCCATATTTTTCTGTAGTGGCTGGTAGTATTCTGTAGGGGTCTGTAGGGTTCCGTAGGCGCCTGCAGTGTTCTGTAGGAGCCCATAGGGTTTTAGTGAGGTTCCGTTGTGTTGCTAAGGGTCTTGTAGAGTGCTGTCGGGTCCTGGAGTATTCTGTAGGGTTCCAGAGGGCCTCGTAGGGTTCCATCGAAATCTATAGGGTTCCCTAGGGGCCCATAGAGTCCCGTAGATTTCCGTAGGGACCTGTAGGGTTGTGTAAGTGCCCGCAGAAGTCTGTAGGAGTCTGTGGGATTCTGTAAGGTTCCGGAGGGTTCTGCGGGGTTCCGTAGGGACCCGTAGAGTTCCGTAGTGGCTGGTAAAGTTCCGTAGGGCCCTGTGGGGTTCTGTATGGACCTGTAGGGTTCCGTAGGGGCCTGCAGGGTTCCGTAAGTGCCCGCAGGTTGTCTGTAGGGTTCCGTAGGGGTCTGTAGGGTTCCGTAGGCACCTGCAGTGTTCTGTAGGAGCCCATAGGGTTTTAGTGAGGTTCCGTTGTGTTGCTAAGGGTCTTGTAGAGTGCTGTCGGGTCCTGGAGTATTCTGTAGGGTTCCAGAGGGGCTGGTAGGGTTCCGTCGAAATCTGAAGGGTTCCCTAGGGGCCCGTAGAGTCCCGTAGATTTCCGTAGGGGCCTGTAGGGTTGTGTAAGTGCCCGCAGGGGTTGGTAGGAGCTTGTAGGGTGCCATATGTTTCCGGAGGGTTGTGTAGGGTTCCGTAGGGGCCTGTGGTGTTCCCTAGGGGCCTGTAGAGTCTCGTACAGTTCCGTAGGGTCCTGTAGGTTTCCATAAGCGCCCGCAGAGGTCTGAAGGGGCCCGTACTGTTCCGTAAGGATCCATAGGGTTCCGTAGAGCTTCGTAGGTTCCCTAGAGGCCTCTGGAGTACCACAGGAGCCAGTAGTGTTCCGTAGGGTCCTCTAGGGTTGAGTAAGTGCCCGCAGGAGTCTGTAGGAATCCGTGGGATTCTCTAAGGTTCTGGAGGGTTCTGCAGGGTTCCGTAGGGGCCCGTAGAGTTCCGTAGTGGCTGGTAAAGTTCCCTAGGGCCCTGTACCGTTCCGTAACTACCTGCAAGGGTCTTTAGGCTTCCGTAGGGGCTGGTAGGGTTCCATAAAGTTCCGTGGGTTCCTGCAGAGTTCTGCAGGTGCCCGCAAGGGCCTGTAGGGGCCCACAGTGTTTCTGCCAGGTTCCGTAGAGTTCCGTAGGGGCCATATTTTTCTGTAGTGGCTGGTAGTATTCTGTAGGGGTCTGTAGGGTTCCGTAGGCGCCTGCAGTGTTCTGTAGGAGCCCATAGGGTTTTAGTGAGGTTCCGTTGTGTTGCTAAGGGTCTTGTAGAGTGCTGTCGGGTCCTGGAGTATTCTGTAGGGTTCCAGAGGGCCTCGTAGGGTTCCATCGAAATCTATAGGGTTCCCTAGGGGCCCATAGAGTCCCGTAGATTTCCGTAGGGACCTGTAGGGTTGTGTAAGTGCCCGCAGAAGTCTGTAGGAGTCTGTGGGATTCTGTAAGGTTCCGGAGGGTTCTGCAGGGTTCCGTAGGGACCCGTAGAGTTCCGTAGTGGCTGGTAAAGTTCCGTAGGGCCCTGTGGGGTTCTGTATGGACCTGTAGGGTTCCGTAGGGGCCTGCAGGGTTCCGTAAGTGCCCGCAGGTGTCTGTAGGGTTCCGTAGGGGTCTGTAGGGTTCCGTAGGCACCTGCAGTGTTCTGTAGGAGCCCATAGGGTTTTAGTGAGGTTCCGTTGTGTTGCTAAGGGTCTTGTAGAGTGCTGTCGGGTCCTGGAGTATTCTGTAGGGTTCCAGAGGGGCTGGTAGGGTTCCGTCGAAATCTGAAGGGTTCCCTAGGGGGCCCGTAGAGTCCCGTAGATTTCCGTAGGGACCTGTAGGGTTGTGTAAGTGCCCGCAGGGGTTGGTAGGAGCTTGTAGGGTGCCATATGTTTCCGGAGGGTTGTGTAGGGTTCCGTAGGGGCCTGTGGTGTTCCCTAGGGGCCTGTAGAGTCTCGTACAGTTCCGTAGGGTCCTGTAGGTTTTCAATAAGCGCCCGCAGAGGTCTGAAGGGGCCCGTACTGTTCCGTAAGGATCCATAGGGTTCCGTAGAGCTTCGTAGGTTCCCTAGAGGCCTCTGGAGTACCGCAGGAGCCAGGAGTGTTCCGTAGGGTCCTCTAGGGTTGAGTAAGTGCCCGCAGGAGTCTGTAGGAATCTGTGGGATTCTGTAAGGTTCTGGAGGGTTCTGCAGGGTTCCGTAGGGGCCCGTAGAGTTCCGTAGTGGCTGGTAAAGTTCCCTAGGGCCCTGTACCGTTCCGTAACTGCCTGCAAGGGTCTTTAGGCTTCCGTAGGGGCTGGTAGGGTTCCATAAAGTTCCGTGGGTTCCTGCAGAGTTCTGCAAGTGCCCGCAAGGGCCTGTAGGGGCCCACAGTGTTTCTGCCAGGTTCCGTAGAGTTCCGTAGGGGCCATATTTTTCTGTAGTGGCTGGTAGTATTCTGTAGGGGTCTGTAGGGTTCCGTAGGCGCCTGCAGTGTTCTGTAGGAGCCCATAGGGTTTTATTGAGGTTCCGTTGTGTTGCTAAGGGTCTTGTAGAGTGCTGTCGGGTCCTGGAGTATTCTGTAGGGTTCCAGAGGGCCTCGTAGGGTTCCATCGAAATCTATAGGGTTCCCTAGGGGCCCATAGAGTCCCGTAGATTTCCGTAGGGACCTGTAGGGTTGTGTAAGTGCCCGCAGAAGTCTGTAGGAGTCTGTGGGATTCTGTAAGGTTCCGGAGGGTTCTGCAGGGTTCCGTAGGGACCCGTAGAGTTCCGTAGTGGCTGGTAAAGTTCCGTAGGGCCCTGTGGGGTTCTGTATGGACCTGTAGGGTTCCGTAGGGGCCTGCAGGGTTCCGTAAGTGCCCGCAGGTGTCTGTAGGGTTCCGTAGGGGTCTGTAGGGTTCCGTAGGCACCTGCAGTGTTCTGTAGGAGCCCATAGGGTTTTAGTGAGGTTCCGTTGTGTTGCTAAGGGTCTTGTAGAGTGCTGTCGGGTCCTGGAGTATTCTGTAGGGTTCCAGAGGGGCTGGTAGGGTTCCGTCGAAATCTGAAGGGTTCCCTAGGGGCCCGTAGAGTCCCGTAGATTTCCGTAGGGGCCTGTAGGGTTGTGTAAGTGCCGCAGGGGTTGGTAGGAGCTTGTAGGGTGCCATATGTTTCCGGAGGGTTGTGTAGGGTTCCGTAGGGGCCTGTGGTGTTCCCTAGGGGCCTGTAGAGTCTCGTACAGTTCCGTAGGGTCCTGTAGGTTTCCATAAGCGCCCGCAGAGGTCTGAAGGGGCCCGTACTGTTCCGTAAGGATCCATAGGGTTCCGTAGAGCTTCGTAGGTTCCCTAGAGGCCTCTGGAGTACCGCAGGAGCCAGGAGTGTTCCGTAGGGTCCTCTAGGGTTGAGTAAGTGCCCGCAGGAGTCTGTAGGAATCCGTGGGATTCTGTAAGGTTCTGGAGGGTTCTGCAGGGTTCCGTAGGGGCCCGTAGAGTTCCATAGTGGCTGGTAAAGTTCCCTAGGGCCCTGTACCGTTCCGTAACTGCCTGCAAGGGTCTTTAGGCTTCCGTAGGGGCTGGTAGGGTTCCATAAAGTTCCGTGGGTTCCTGCAGAGTCTGCAAGTGCCCGCAAGGGCCTGTAGGGGCCCACAGTGTTTCTGCCAGGTTCCGTAGAGTTCCGTAGGGGCCATATTTTTCTGTAGTGGCTGGTAGTATTCTGTAGGGGTCTGTAGGGTTCCGTAGGCGCCTGCAGTGTTCTGTAGGAGCCCATAGGGTTTTAGTGAGGTTCCGTTGTGTGCTAAGGGTCTTGTAGAGTGCTGTCGGGTCCTGGAGTATTCTGTAGGGTTCCAGAGGGCCTCGTAGGGTTCCATCGAAATCTATAGGGTGGTTCCCTAGGGGCCCATAGAGTCCCGTAGATTTCCGTAGGGACCTGTAGGGTTGTGTAAGTGCCCGCAGAAGTCTGTAGGAGTCTGTGGGATTCTGTAAGGTTCCGGAGGGTTCTGCAGGGTTCCGTAGGGACCCGTAGAGTTCCGTAGTGGCTGGTAAAGTTCCGTAGGGCCCTGTGGGGTTCTGTATGGACCTGTAGGGTTCCGTAGGGGCCTGCAGGGTTCCGTAAGTGCCCGCAGGTGTCTGTAGGGTTCCGTAGGGGTCTGTAGGGTTCCGTAGGCACCTGCAGTGTTCTGTAGGAGCCCATAGGGTTTTAGTGAGGTTCCGTTGTGTTGCTAAGGGTCTTGTAGAGTGCTGTCGGGTCCTGGAGTATTCTGTAGGGTTCCAGAGGGGCTGGTAGGGTTCCGTCGAAATCTGAAGGGTTCCCTAGGGGCCCGTAGAGTCCCGTAGATTTCCGTAGGGACCTGTAGGGTTGTGTAAGTGCCCGCAGGGGTTGGTAGGAGCTTGTAGGGTGCCATATGTTTCCGGAGGGTTGTGTAGGGTTCCGTAGGGGCCTGTGGTGTTCCCTAGGGGCCTGTAGAGTCTCGTACAGTTCCGTAGGGTCCTGTAGGTTTTCAATAAGCGCCCGCAGAGGTCTGAAGGGGCCCGTACTGTTCCGTAAGGATCCATAGGGTTCCGTAGAGCTTCGTAGGTTCCCTAGAGGCCTCTGGAGTACCGCAGGAGCCAGGAGTGTTCCGTAGGGTCCTCTAGGGTTGAGTAAGTGCCCGCAGGAGTCTGTAGGAATCCGTGGGATTCTGTAAGGTTCTGGAGGGTTCTGCAGGGTTCCGTAGGGGCCCGTAGAGTTCCGTAGTGGCTGGTAAAGTTCCCTAGGGCCCTGTACCGTTCCGTAACTGCCTGCAAGGGTCTTTAGGCTTCCGTAGGGGCTGGTAGGGTTCCATAAAGTTCCGTGGGTTCCTGCAGAGTTCTGCAAGTGCCCGCAAGGGCCTGTAGGGGCCCACAGTGTTTCTGCCAGGTTCCGTAGAGTTCCGTAGGGGCCATATTTTTCTGTAGTGGCTGGTAGTATTCTGTAGGGGTCTGTAGGGTTCCGTAGGCGCCTGCAGTGTTCTGTAGGAGCCCATAGGGTTTTAGTGAGGTTCCGTTGTGTTGCTAAGGGTCTTGTAGAGTGCTGTCGGGTCCTGGAGTATTCTGTAGGGTTCCAGAGGGCCTCGTAGGGTTCCATCGAAATCTATAGGGTTCCCTAGGGGCCCATAGAGTCCCGTAGATTTCCGTAGGGACCTGTAGGGTTGTGTAAGTGCCCGCAGAAGTCTGTAGGAGTCTGTGGGATTCTGTAAGGTTCCGGAGGGTTCTGCAGGGTTCCGTAGGGACCCGTAGAGTTCCGTAGTGGCTGGTAAAGTTCCGTAGGGCCCTGTGGGGTTCTGTATGGACCTGTAGGGTTCCGTAGGGGCCTGCAGGGTTCCGTAAGTGCCCGCAGGTGTCTGTAGGGTTCCGTAGGGGTCTGTAGGGTTCCGTAGGCACCTGCAGTGTTCTGTAGGAGCCCATAGGGTTTTAGTGAGGTTCCGTTATGTTGCTAAGGGTCTTGTAGAGTGCTGTCGGGTCCTGGAGTATTCTGTAGGGTTCCAGAGGGGCTGGTAGGGTTCCGTCGAAATCTGAAGGGTTCCCTAGGGGCCCGTAGAGTCCCGTAGATTTCCGTAGGGACCTGTAGGGTTGTGTAAGTGCCCGCAGGGGTTGGTAGGAGCTTGTAGGGTGCCATATGTTTCCGGAGGGTTGTGTAGGGTTCCGTAGGGGCCTGTGGTGTTCCCTAGGGGCCTGTAGAGTCTCGTACAGTTCCGTAGGGTCCTGTAGGTTTCCATAAGCGCCCGCAGAGGTCTGAAGGGGCCCGTACTGTTCCGTAAGGATCCATAGGATTCCGTAGAGCTTCGTAGGTTCCCTAGAGGCCTCTGGAGTACCGCAGGAGCCAGTAGTGTTCCGTAGGGTCCTCTAGGGTTGAGTAAGTGCCCGCAGGAGTCTGTAGGAATCCGTGGGATTCTGTAAGGTTCTGGAGGGTTCTGCAGGGTTCCGTAGGGGCCCGTAGAGTTCCGTAGTGGCTGGTAAAGTTCCCTAGGGCCCTGTACCGTTCCGTAACTGCCTGCAAGGGTCTTTAGGCTTCCGTAGGGGCTGGTAGGGTTCCATAAAGTTCCGTGGGTTCCTGCAGAGTTCTGCAAGTGCCCGCAAGGGCCTGTAGGGGCCCACAGTGTTTCTGCCAGGTTCCGTAGAGTTCCGTAGGGGCCATATTTTTCTGTAGTGGCTGGTAGTATTCTGTAGGGGTCTGTAGGGTTCCGTAGGCGCCTGCAGTGTTCTGTAGGAGCCCATAGGGTTTTAGTGAGGTTCCGTTGTGTTGCTAAGGGTCTTGTAGAGTGCTGTCGGGTCCTGGAGTATTCTGTAGGGTTCCAGAGGGCCTCGTAGGGTTCCATCGAAATCTATAGGGTTCCCTAGGGGCCCATAGAGTCCCGTAGATTTCCGTAGGGACCTGTAGGGTTGTGTAAGTGCCCGCAGAAGTCTGTAGGAGTCTGTGGGATTCTGTAAGGTTCCGGAGGGTTCTGCAGGGTTCCGTAGGGACCCGTAGAGTTCCGTAGTGGCTGATAAAGTTCCGTAGGGCCCTGTGGGGTTCTGTATGGACCTGTAGGGTTCCGTAGGGGCCTGCAGGGTTCCGTAAGTGCCCGCAGGTGTCTGTAGGGTTCCGTAGGGGTCTGTAGGGTTCCGTAGGCACCTGCAGTGTTCTGTAGGAGCCCATAGGGTTTTAGTGAGGTTCCGTTGTGTTGCTAAGGGTCTTGTAGAGTGCTGTCGGGTCCTGGAGTATTCTGTAGGGTTCCAGAGGGGCTGGTAGGGTTCCGTCGAAATCTGAAGGGTTCCCTAGGGGCCCGTAGAGTCCCGTAGATTTCCGTAGGGGCCTGTAGGGTTGTGTAAGTGCCCGCAGGGGTTGGTAGGAGCTTGTAGGGTGCCATATGTTTCCGGAGGGTTGTGTAGGGTTCCGTAGGGGCCTGTGGTGTTCCCTAGGGGCCTGTAGAGTCTCGTACAGTTCCGTAGGGTCCTGTAGGTTTCCATAAGCGCCCGCAGAGGTCTGAAGGGGCCCGTACTGTTCCGTAAGGATCCATAGGGTTCCGTAGAGCTTCGTAGGTTCCCTAGAGGCCTCTGGAGTACCGCAGGAGCCAGTAGTGTTCCGTAGGGTCCTCTAGGGTTGAGTAAGTGCCCGCAGGAGTCTGTAGGAATCCGTGGGATTCTGTAAGGTTCTGGAGGGTTCTGCAGGGTTCCGTAGGGGCCCGTAGAGTTCCATAGTGGCTGGTAAAGTTCCCTAGGGCCCTGTACCGTTCCGTAACTGCCTGCAAGGGTCTTTAGGCTTCCGTAGGGGCTGGTAGGGTTCCATAAAGTTCCGTGGGTTCCTGCAGAGTTCTGCAAGTGCCCGCAAGGGCCTGTAGGGGCCCACAGTGTTTCTGCCAGGTTCCGTAGAGTTCCGTAGGGGCCATATTTTTCTGTAGTGGCTGGTAGTATTCTGTAGGGGTCTGTAGGGTTCCGTAGGCGCCTGCAGTGTTCTGTAGGAGCCCATAGGGTTTTAGTGAGGTTCCGTTGTGTTGCTAAGGGTCTTGTAGAGTGCTGTCGGGTCCTGGAGTATTCTGTAGGGTTCCAGAGGGCCTCGTAGGGTTCCATCGAAATCTATAGGGTTCCCTAGGGGCCCATAGAGTCCCGTAGATTTCCGTAGGGACCTGTAGGGTTGTGTAAGTGCCCGCAGAAGTCTGTAGGAGTCTGTGGGATTCTGTAAGGTTCCGGAGGGTTCTGCAGGGTTCCGTAGGGACCCGTAGAGTTCCGTAGTGGCTGGTAAAGTTCCGTAGGGCCCTGTGGGGTTCTGTATGGACCTGTAGGGTTCCGTAGGGGCCTGCAGGGTTCCGTAAGTGCCCGCAGGTGTCTGTAGGGTTCCGTAGGGGTCTGTAGGGTTCCGTAGGCACCTGCAGTGTTCTGTAGGAGCCCATAGGGTTTTAGTGAGGTTCCGTTGTGTTGCTAAGGGTCTTGTAGAGTGCTGTCGGGTCCTGGAGTATTCTGTAGGGTTCCAGAGGGGCTGGTAGGGTTCCGTCGAAATCTGAAGGGTTCCCTAGGGGCCCGTAGAGTCCCGTAGATTTCCGTAGGGGCCTGTAGGGTTGTGTAAGTGCCCGCAGGGGTTGGTAGGAGCTTGTAGGGTGCCATATGTTTCCGGAGGGTTGTGTAGGGTTCCGTAGGGGCCTGTGGTGTTCCCTAGGGGCCTGTAGAGTCTCGTACAGTTCCGTAGGGTCCTGTAGGTTTCCATAAGCGCCCGCAGAGGTCTGAAGGGGCCCGTACTGTTCCGTAAGGATCCATAGGGTTCCGTAGAGCTTCGTAGGTTCCCTAGAGGCCTCTGGAGTACCGCAGGAGCCAGTAGTGTTCCGTAGGGTCCTCTAGGGTTGAGTAAGTGCCCGCAGGAGTCTGTAGGAATCCGTGGGATTCTCTAAGGTTCTGGAGGGTTCTGCAGGGTTCCGTAGGGGCCCGTAGAGTTCCATAGTGGCTGGTAAAGTTCCCTAGGGCCCTGTACCGTTCCGTAACTGCCTGCAAGGGTCTTTAGGCTTCCGTAGGGGCTGGTAGGGTTCCATAAAGTTCCGTGGGTTCCTGCAGAGTTCTGCAAGTGCCCGCAAGGGCCTGTAGGGGCCCACAGTGTTTCTGCCAGGTTCCGTAGAGTTCCGTAGGGGCCATATTTTTCTGTAGTGGCTGGTAGTATTCTGTAGGGGTCTGTAGGGTTCCGTAGGCGCCTGCAGTGTTCTGTAGGAGCCCATAGGGTTTTAGTGAGGTTCCGTTGTGTTGCTAAGGGTCTTGTAGAGTGCTGTCGGGTCCTGGAGTATTCTGTAGGGTTCCAGAGGGCCTCGTAGGGTTCCATCGAAATCTATAGGGTTCCCTAGGGGCCCATAGAGTCCCGTAGATTTCCGTAGGGACCTGTAGGGTTGTGTAAGTGCCCGCAGAAGTCTGTAGGAGTCTGTGGGATTCTGTAAGGTTCCGGAGGGTTCTGCAGGGTTCCGTAGGGACCCGTAGAGTTCCGTAGTGGCTGGTAAAGTTCCGTAGGGCCCTGTGGGGTTCTGTATGGACCTGTAGGGTTCCGTAGGGGCCTGCAGGGTTCCGTAAGTGCCCGCAGGTGTCTGTAGGGTTCCGTAGGGGTCTGTAGGGTTCCGTAGGCACCTGCAGTGTTCTGTAGGAGCCCATAGGGTTTTAGTGAGGTTCCGTTGTGTTGCTAAGGGTCTTGTAGAGTGCTGTCGGGTCCTGGAGTATTCTGTAGGGTTCCAGAGGGGCTGGTAGGGTTCCGTCGAAATCTGAAGGGTTCCCTAGGGGCCCGTAGAGTCCCGTAGATTTCCGTAGGGGCCTGTAGGGTTGTGTAAGTGCCCGCAGGGGTTGGTAGGAGCTTGTAGGGTGCCATATGTTTCCGGAGGGTTGTGTAGGGTTCCGTAGGGGCCTGTGGTGTTCCCTAGGGGCCTGTAGAGTCTCGTACAGTTCCGTAGGGTCCTGTAGGTTTCCATAAGCGCCCGCAGAGGTCTGAAGGGGCCCGTACTGTTCCGTAAGGATCCATAGGGTTCCGTAGAGCTTCGTAGGTTCCCTAGAGGCCTCTGGAGTACCGCAGGAGCCAGTAGTGTTCCGTAGGGTCCTCTAGGGTTGAGTAAGTGCCCGCAGGAGTCTGTAGGAATCCGTGGGATTCTCTAAGGTTCTGGAGGGTTCTGCAGGGTTCCGTAGGGGCCCGTAGAGTTCCATAGTGGCTGGTAAAGTTCCCTAGGGCCCTGTACCGTTCCGTAACTGCCTGCAAGGGTCTTTAGGCTTCCGTAGGGGCTGGTAGGGTTCCATAAAGTTCCGTGGGTTCCTGCAGAGTTCTGCAAGTGCCCGCAAGGGCCTGTAGGGGCCCACAGTGTTTCTGCCAGGTTCCGTAGAGTTCCGTAGGGGCCATATTTTTCTGTAGTGGCTGGTAGTATTCTGTAGGGGTCTGTAGGGTTCCGTAGGCGCCTGCAGTGTTCTGTAGGAGCCCATAGGGTTTTAGTGAGGTTCCGTTGTGTTGCTAAGGGTCTTGTAGAGTGCTGTCGGGTCCTGGAGTATTCTGTAGGGTTCCAGAGGGCCTCGTAGGGTTCCATCGAAATCTATAGGGTTCCCTAGGGGCCCATAGAGTCCCGTAGATTTCCGTAGGGACCTGTAGGGTTGTGTAAGTGCCCGCAGAAGTCTGTAGGAGTCTGTGGGATTCTGTAAGGTTCCGGAGGGTTCTGCAGGGTTCCGTAGGGACCCGTAGAGTTCCGTAGTGGCTGGTAAAGTTCCGTAGGGCCCTGTGGGGTTCTGTATGGACCTGTAGGGTTCCGTAGGGGCCTGCAGGGTTCCGTAAGTGCCCGCAGGTGTCTGTAGGGTTCCGTAGGGGTCTGTAGGGTTCCGTAGGCACCTGCAGTGTTCTGTAGGAGCCCATAGGGTTTTAGTGAGGTTCCGTTGTGTTGCTAAGGGTCTTGTAGAGTGCTGTCGGGTCCTGGAGTATTCTGTAGGGTTCCAGAGGGGCTGGTAGGGTTCCGTCGAAATCTGAAGGGTTCCCTAGGGGCCCGTAGAGTCCCGTAGATTTCCGTAGGGGCCTGTAGGGTTGTGTAAGTGCCCGCAGGGGTTGGTAGGAGCTTGTAGGGTGCCATATGTTTCCGGAGGGTTGTGTAGGGTTCCGTAGGGGCCTGTGGTGTTCCCTAGGGGCCTGTAGAGTCTCGTACAGTTCCGTAGGGTCCTGTAGGTTTCCATAAGCGCCCGCAGAGGTCTGAAGGGGCCCGTACTGTTCCGTAAGGATCCATAGGGTTCCGTAGAGCTTCGTAGGTTCCCTAGAGGCCTCTGGAGTACCGCAGGAGCCAGGAGTGTTGCGTAGGGTCCTCTAGGGTTGAGTAAGTGCCCGCAGGAGTCTGTAGGAATCCGTGGGATTCTGTAAGGTTCTGGAGGGTTCTGCAGGGTTCCGTAGGGGCCCGTAGAGTTCCATAGTGGCTGGTAAAGTTCCCTAGGGCCCTGTACCGTTCCGTAACTGCCTGCAAGGGTCTTTAGGCTTCCGTAGGGGCTGGTAGGGTTCCATAAAGTTCCGTGGGTTCCTGCAGAGTTCTGCAAGTGCCCACAAGGGCCTGTAGGGGCCCACAGTGTTTCTGCCAGGTTCCGTAGAGTTCCGTAGGGGCCATATTTTTCTGTAGTGGCTGGTAGTATTCTGTAGGGGTCTGTAGGGTTCCGTAGGCGCCTGCAGTGTTCTGTAGGAGCCCATAGGGTTTTAGTGAGGTTCCGTTGTGTTGCTAAGGGTCTTGTAGAGTGCTGTCGGGTCCTGGAGTATTCTGTAGGGTTCCAGAGGGCCTCGTAGGGTTCCATCGAAATCTATAGGGTTCCCTAGGGGCCCATAGAGTCCCGTAGATTTCCGTAGGGACCTGTAGGGTTGTGTAAGTGCCCGCAGAAGTCTGTAGGAGTCTGTGGGATTCTGTAAGGTTCCGGAGGGTTCTGCGGGGTTCCGTAGGGACCCGTAGAGTTCCGTAGTGGCTGGTAAAGTTCCGTAGGGCCCTGTGGGGTTCTGTATGGACCTGTAGGGTTCCGTAGGGGCCTGCAGGGTTCCGTAAGTGCCCGCAGGTGTCTGTAGGGTTCCGTAGGGGTCTGTAGGGTTCCGTAGGCACCTGCAGTGTTCTGTAGGAGCCCATAGGGTTTTAGTGAGGTTCCGTTGTGTTGCTAAGGGTCTTGTAGAGTGCTGTCGGGTCCTGGAGTATTCTGTAGGGTTCCAGAGGGGCTGGTAGGGTTCCGTCGAAATCTGAAGGGTTCCCTAGGGGCCCGTAGAGTCCCGTAGATTTCCGTAGGGGCCTGTAGGGTTGTGTAAGTGCCCGCAGGGGTTGGTAGGAGCTTGTAGGGTGCCATATGTTTCCGGAGGGTTGTGTAGGGTTCCGTAGGGGCCTGTGGTGTTCCCTAGGGGCCTGTAGAGTCTCGTACAGTTCCGTAGGGTCCTGTAGGTTTCCATAAGCGCCCGCAGAGGTCTGAAGGGGCCCGTACTGTTCCGTAAGGATCCATAGGGTTCCGTAGAGCTTCGTAGGTTCCCTAGAGGCCTCTGGAGTACCGCAGGAGCCAGGAGTGTTGCGTAGGGTCCTCTAGGGTTGAGTAAGTGCCCGCAGGAGTCTGTAGGAATCCGTGGGATTCTGTAAGGTTCTGGAGGGTTCTGCAGGGTTCCGTAGGGGCCCGTAGAGTTCCATAGTGGCTGGTAAAGTTCCCTAGGGCCCTGTACCGTTCCGTAACTGCCTGCAAGGGTCTTTAGGCTTCCGTAGGGGCTGGTAGGGTTCCATAAAGTTCCGTGGGTTCCTGCAGAGTTCTGCAAGTGCCCACAAGGGCCTGTAGGGGCCCACAGTGTTTCTGCCAGGTTCCGTAGAGTTCCGTAGGGGCCATATTTTTCTGTAGTGGCTGGTAGTATTCTGTAGGGGTCTGTAGGGTTCCGTAGGCGCCTGCAGTGTTCTGTAGGAGCCCATAGGGTTTTAGTGAGGTTCCGTTGTGTTGCTAAGGGTCTTGTAGAGTGCTGTCGGGTCCTGGAGTATTCTGTAGGGTTCCAGAGGGCCTCGTAGGGTTCCATCGAAATCTATAGGGTTCCCTAGGGGCCCATAGAGTCCCGTAGATTTCCGTAGGGACCTGTAGGGTTGTGTAAGTGCCCGCAGAAGTCTGTAGGAGTCTGTGGGATTCTGTAAGGTTCCGGAGGGTTCTGCGGGGTTCCGTAGGGACCCGTAGAGTTCCGTAGTGGCTGGTAAAGTTCCGTAGGGCCCTGTGGGGTTCTGTATGGACCTGTAGGGTTCCGTAGGGGCCTGCAGGGTTCCGTAAGTGCCCGCAGGTGTCTGTAGGGTTCCGTAGGGGTCTGTAGGGTTCCGTAGGCACCTGCAGTGTTCTGTAGGAGCCCATAGGGTTTTAGTGAGGTTCCGTTGTGTTGCTAAGGGTCTTGTAGAGTGCTGTCGGGTCCTGGAGTATTCTGTAGGGTTCCAGAGGGGCTGGTAGGGTTCCGTCGAAATCTGAAGGGTTCCCTAGGGGCCCGTAGAGTCCCGTAGATTTCCGTAGGGGCCTGTAGGGTTGTGTAAGTGCCCGCAGGGGTTGGTAGGAGCTTGTAGGGTGCCATATGTTTCCGGAGGGTTGTGTAGGGTTCCGTAGGGGCCTGTGGTGTTCCCTAGGGGCCTGTAGAGTCTCGTACAGTTCCGTAGGGTCCTGTAGGTTTCCATAAGCGCCCGCAGAGGTCTGAAGGGGCCCGTACTGTTCCGTAAGGATCCATAGGGTTCCGTAGAGCTTCGTAGGTTCCCTAGAGGCCTCTGGAGTACCGCAGGAGCCAGGAGTGTTGCGTAGGGTCCTCTAGGGTTGAGTAAGTGCCCGCAGGAGTCTGTAGGAATCCGTGGGATTCTGTAAGGTTCTGGAGGGTTCTGCAGGGTTCCGTAGGGGCCCGTAGAGTTCCATAGTGGCTGGTAAAGTTCCCTAGGGCCCTGTACCGTTCCGTAACTGCCTGCAAGGGTCTTTAGGCTTCCGTAGGGGCTGGTAGGGTTCCATAAAGTTCCGTGGGTTCCTGCAGAGTTCTGCAAGTGCCCACAAGGGCCTGTAGGGGCCCACAGTGTTTCTGCCAGGTTCCGTAGAGTTCCGTAGGGGCCATATTTTTCTGTAGTGGCTGGTAGTATTCTGTAGGGGTCTGTAGGGTTCCGTAGGCGCCTGCAGTGTTCTGTAGGAGCCCATAGGGTTTTAGTGAGGTTCCGTTGTGTTGCTAAGGGTCTTGTAGAGTGCTGTCGGGTCCTGGAGTATTCTGTAGGGTTCCAGAGGGCCTCGTAGGGTTCCATCGAAATCTATAGGGTTCCCTAGGGGCCCATAGAGTCCCGTAGATTTCCGTAGGGACCTGTAGGGTTGTGTAAGTGCCCGCAGAAGTCTGTAGGAGTCTGTGGGATTCTGTAAGGTTCCGGAGGGTTCTGCGGGGTTCCGTAGGGACCCGTAGAGTTCCGTAGTGGCTGGTAAAGTTCCGTAGGGCCCTGTGGGGTTCTGTATGGACCTGTAGGGTTCCGTAGGGGCCTGCAGGTTTCCGTAAGTGCCCGCAGGTGTCTGTAGGGTTCCGTAGGGGTCTGTAGGGTTCCGTAGGCACCTGCAGTGTTCTGTAGGAGCCCATAGGGTTTTAGTGAGGTTCCGTTGTGTTGCTAAGGGTCTTGTAGAGTGCTGTCGGGTCCTGGAGTATTCTGTAGGGTTCCAGAGGGGCTGGTAGGGTTCCGTCGAAATCTGAAGGGTTCCCTAGG